>NC_142081.1:182525060-182710060 GCF_054644295.1 Miniopterus natalensis | reverse complement strand
AAGAAAAGAAGGAAGGAAGGGGGGAAGGAGATGATAGATGATTGATAGATAGATAGGCACATGATAGATAGATGATAGATGATGATAGATATAGATGATAGATATAGATGATAGATGATAGATATAGATGATAGATAGATGATAGATAGATATAGATAGATGATAGAAAGAAGTAAAGTGGAATGAGCATTGCTAAGAGAGTCACTTGAAATAGAGCCAGGAGCCCCTTAGGGAGGTGGGGCCTACGCAGCCTATGTTCACATTGAGTCTCAGTTCCCATCTTCTGCTATTAAGTTGCTAAACTTGCTAAACTCAGCTCAAAACATAATGAAGCCATAAACATGCTGGAACAACTGGTACATAGACTCATATGGACTTGACTTTCTTCCTTGTAGTTTTCACCCCCTTTGCTTGCATATTGGAACTAACCAATCCCTGTTAACCTGGCCGGCAATTCTTCATTTGCATGAAAGAAATACATTTTGTAGTTTATGCCTTTATAAACCTTGCCTTTCCTTGTTCTCTCCAGAGAGCAATTGCAGTTGCTACCAGAATCTGCATTGCTCAGATTGCAATCTTTTTGCTCAAATAAATGCTTTTTATTCTTTATTACTGCCTAGCAATTGTGTGGCTGGCAGGCTGGAGATTCAGGTAAGAGGTGAAGTTGCAGTTTTGAGTCAAAAGACTAGGAACCCAGATAGAAACTTGTGATTTTGCCATCTGAAGGCAGAATATCTTCTTCAGGAAACCTCAGTCTTTTGCTCTAAGGACTTTATTTGAATGGATGAGGCCAATCCACATTGTAAATGATAATCTTCATTACTCAAAGTGTACTGACTTCAATGTTAATCACAGATAAAAAAAAAAAAAAAAAATCTTTCACAGAAACATCTACACTGATGTTTGACTAAACAACTGGGCATCATTGTCTAGCCACGCTGACACGGAAAATTAATGATCGCATTTGGGATATTGAACTAGGTGGCATTTAAAGTCACTTCTGATTTATTATTCAACATCTTACTTATTGTAGAAAATAGTACATGGGGTAGTGCTTATAAAGACTAATTATTGTTCCCCCAAAACGTAGACTTACAAAATGTCATAAGCCTTATTGAATGCACTGAAGTACAAAATTAACTCAAAAATCAGAAGTCAGGAAGTCAGAAATTAATGAGTCATATTTAAGTCTTCCTTCTAATTCAAATGTCTCATTTAATCAGTGACTTGTCATGGCTTTCTTCTTTATGGCTATTAAATCATCCCTATTCTCTCAACCCCACTGACCTCTAAGTAACTTGGAAACTACTATCATTTTCAAGGATAATTGGGAACACATTTGACTTCCTCTATCTCCCTTTACTCTAATACAGTGTCCCTATCAATATTTCCTCAACACTAAGACAAGAATGCTATAAAATGAAAATGTGATCATGTCTCTCCCTTTCAAAAAGTCAATGAAATCTCATCACTCTTAGGAAAAGGTGCCAAATCCCAGTGCTTATTATTAACACTCTGGACCTATATTTTGCTACATTTCCATTAGTACTCAAAATTTTCCCTACATAGAATTATTGGTTAATCCTTATACGACATGACTTCTCTTAACTCTAGGCTAGTGTGCAGGGTATTTCTACTTTCTGGATGACCTATCTATAGCTTGCCCTAGGCCCACTTTGTCTTTGCCTGGAAAACCCTGGGTGGGTAAGCCCAAGAAGTTGCTGAAAGCTAAGATGCACTGTAATTTAGGAGTTGATGTGGTTTCTGCTACTGTCCTCTGCCTGTCTGATTTATTATTTGTTCAGTAACAGAAAAATAGCATTTGATTTGCCAAAAGATCTGCTGAGTTCAGGAAGGGAAATATCCACTAATATCAAGATATTAATCAGAAATAAATATCTGTGATGAGGTTCAGTTGAAGACATTTCCTGCTCTGTTTTCAAAAAGATGTATCCTCTTATGAAAGAAAAATGAACTGAAATCCAATCCTCAATTAGGAAATTATTGGTCAAATATACTAAAGTTATCTTAACTTATTCTATGCCATTATATGTGAAAATTATTAGGGAAAACATTGAAAGTAAAGTGTTCCTTTTGGATGAGGAAACATGATTTCAATGGTAATGCTTTTGGTGCATTTGAATTTAATGAAAACGTATTCATTAATTCTGATTGCTATTACTTAAATTGTCTAACATCATTTTCCTGTAGCAGAACCAAATGGGTAATTTCAAACTAAAAATGGCATACAACACTGATCTGAGGCTAGAAATATTGCTCCATCAATTTCTTCCCATGCTGTCAAAAGTCAGTGAGCTCTACCATCTTAAAATGATTCTTTCTAAATCAGATAAGAAGAATGGATTTTTGTTCTAATGTGTGAACCAAATGAGGGAATAAAGATTTTGTCATAGATTTTTCTGTACTGATACAAATTTATGAATTAATGGACAACACTTTCAAATGAGTGCAAGCATCTGCAGTTTCAGCAAGTTGTTCCGTAGTTATAATAAAATTATAAATGTTTTGTCATCTTTTATTATTTAGTAAGATATATTTGAGAGATTTATCTTTGAATACCAATTATCTAAGAATGTGTGCCAGTAAATGTTCTATTTCCTCTCAGATGCATTCCTAACACTTCCTATTCTTGCTTCCCCTAGTACTGTAGGGATAAAAATGTCCAAGTGCCTTTTCCCTCTGCCAATGTCAGAAATCAGAAGAAGATTATGGGTTAAGTGCAGGGAAGATGTAGGTCTGCTTCCATGCGCTCTCTGTCTGCTTCCACTGACATCAGCTATTTCTTCCCATCATTCTCTCTCCTACAAAGTAGCCCTTCCCTGTGCCCCAGTTTGCCAAGGTTTAGCCCTTGCTATAGATTACCAGCTTCAGAGCTCTCATATCATCACTCTTCATGTGTCCCTCTAGTTTTAGGACTGTTAGTGCTTCCTGTAGTTTCTAATCTCTGCTTACTTTCTTATAAATTGTGTCCCTTTGGTCTTTAATCACCATGTCACTTAGATTGTTTTAAGTTTCCCTGCATACAAATAGATCATTGTTTCTTTTTTCCAGCATAAAGAAACTAGAGAAACTCTAAGGTATTTTTTTCTTCTTATGAGACTGAATCTCTTGGATAAACCTGTATTTCGAACTCAACCCTCCAAGAATAAAAAAAAAAGTCCCATGTTCTTAGGAATTAAAACTTTTATGCTTCATATTGTATATGAAGAAATCCACAATGAAAATCTCGTGTTGATGCTTCTGTATGACACTTGGGTATTTTTTTCCCCTCTAGGTGTTTGAAGTCAATGCTATCAACTAATAAATTTCTAGTGCCTTCAATGCACTTCATAAGCACCATTCTATCTACTCAGAATCCAAAGATATATAATACACAATCTCTTTTTCTCAAAGATGTAATGGGATCGAAAGACATGTAGACAGAAAACTGTAAACACAATGAAAAAATGCCGATATGTATATAGCAATAGAGGAACACATACGACAAGAATAAAACTCAGCCAGAAGAGGCTTATGGAATGCCTCATAAAAGAGTTAAGTACAATTTTAAATATAATTCTGTAATCAATATCTACAACATAAATCTCTATTTGTTAATCCCCTAGGATGCATTCCTTGTATATTGCATGTATTTCCATGGAACGCTGTAATGATTCATACCTTTGTTTACCTTAGTTACAACAATAGACATAATCCAGACTCTCATTAGCACACTTTCCTGTATAGCCAATTATCTGATACAAATTCCCACACTTTTCTCTTCCAAAATCCTTTTCTTATCAACAGATTTGCCCATATATTCAATTTTTTATATGTTCCTGCTTTCTTTTCTTTGTATTGTGACTTCACTGCTTGTTTTCTTCTGATGACTAATTTCCTTGAGGCCATTTCATGTGAAAGCTGTATTTTCTTTTCCATTGCACTTCTATATTTCGGGGCTGTGGGTCTGGGTTGATTCTTTTCTGTGTCTCATTGTTGTTTCTAAATAATTTCTTCTCTTATCTTAATGGCAATTTTCTACTATTTTTCTCTACAATTCTATTTAGGTTTTTCATTTTAATGGTGTCCCTTATTTCTAGCTTTCTAAACGCAATGATCAGTTATCTTTACAAACTTTTTAAACATAAACATATAAGAAAAGTGATAACTTTCTCATTTTTTTGACCGTCTTTTATCTTGTACTTCATAGTTTTTCTTTTTTTTTTTTCTACTCCATTGACAGCTCTTTCCCTTTATTTTTTGTTAGCATCTCCCTCTTTCCTGATTTACAACTTTCCTCTCATTATTGTATCAACATGCTCTCTTGGGAGCACACAAGAAGGCTCTTGGATTTAAAAACAACTATAATCTTTAATTCTATTCTGAATCTTCAACTCCGGTTGAATTCTTACAAAATTCCAGATATAAATTATTCAAATGCCCACTTGATATCTTATTAGATGTTTAGCATGCATCTCAAACTTAACAAAGTCTTATTATTTCACAAAATCTGCACCTTTACCAATTTGAGAATTTTGTCCCCCTACAATTTCTCAAGCCATAAATGTGTGCTTAGTTTTGGACAATTATTTCTCCTACCCTCCTATCAGTCTTTTAGCAATTAATTTTGCCTCTAACTCCAAACATATCTGGAATTCATTCAATAAAATCTATTACCTCTATTGTTATTCTCAAACAAGCCACAATCCTGTTTCACCTGGCCTATATACTTCATGCTTCTAATTTTGATCTTCTACAATTAATTCTTCAAAATAAGCTAGAGTGATTTTTTTAAATAAACAACTATGATCATGGTACTTAATAATTAAATCACACATGTGACTGAGTAAATAAAAAAACAAGGTCCAAATATATGCTGCCTACAAGAGACTCACTTCAGGTTCAAGGACACACAAAGGTGTAAAATTAAGTGTAAATTTTAAACTTACAATTTTATGTGTCAATCATATTTCAGTAAAGCTGGAAAATAACACATAATAGAATGGATATTTCATTGTGTTCCTCTGTCCAAATATCCTCATCAGGGTTGACACATCTATCACCTAAACAAAGGGAATATCAGCTGCACTAAGAGTTGCACTCACTCTCAAGGAGCCTAACCCAAGATTATTTCCCTCCCAGAGTCAGCATGTGGTCAATATCTGGATGGGGATGTACGGAATCAGCCCCATGGACTTTGAAGGAATATCACAGCTCCAGAACTTCCTGTTGTGATTGGCTGAGGCCTCAGTTGGATATTAATGGATAGCCTCTGTCCAGTGTTTCTTTCCTCAGTTTCTTACAAGTATATCTCTTTTGTCCCTCCTCAGTAAACCATTTATGTGAAAGTATTCATTTCAGAGTCTGTTCCCAGGGAATCCAATAAAATACTGTAGACACAGCTCCAACAGCAGTGCCCACAAGACCCCATATTCTCTTCAAGATGAAAGGATAGAAGTTTTAAGTATATTTACCAACAGCATATCAACATGTTCTAAAATTTTAGATCCAAAGGTAAGCTTCAGATATGAAAGTGTGTGATTTTCTATCTCCATATTTGTGATCTCAGTGTCTGTCCATTTCTTCCTTCCTTTGATTCTTTATTACTTCTTTCCATTTGTATTCCCTTATTTTTTCCTCCCTTCCCACCTTTCCCCTTCTTTAATTTATTCTTCCCTGCCTTCCTTTCTAACTTCGTTTTGTCAAAAATCATTTATTGAACATGTATCACTCAATCCACACCACCTTCCTCATAATTCTTCTCAAGGGCAGCCTTGTCCTCATGGGCCTCAGAAAACTCCCTTCCTTCCATGCCCTCACCCAGTGAACAAAGGCACACTTAATGTATATCAGGTCAAACTTGTGGTCCAGGTGAGCCCAGACCTCCACAACAGCTGTGGTGTTGCTCAGTATGCACACAGTTCGCTGTACTCTGGCCAAGTCTCCACCAGGTACCACTGTGGAATGCTGGTAACTAATGCTGACTTTGAAGCCAGTAGGGCACCAGTCCACAGACTGGATGGCACACTTGGTCTTCATGGTGGCAATGGCAGCACTGACATCTTTGGAAACCACATCACCATGGTACAACAGGCAGCAAGCCCTGTATTTACCATGGCAAGGGTCACATTTAACCATTTAGTTGGCTGACTCAAAGCATGTATTGCTGATCTCTGGTAGAGAAAGTAACTCCTGGTAGGTTTTGTTTGCAAAGATGACAGGGGCATGTATGGCCAGAGAGAAGTAGATTTGGGAATAGGGCACTGGGCTGATTTGGAATTTGGTCAGATCAACATTCAGGAATCCATGAAATCTGAGGGAAGCAGTGATGGAGGTCACAAATTGACTTATCAACCTATTTAGGTTAGTATAAGTTGGGAGCTCAATATTGAGATTTCTACAACGGATATTGTAGATGGCCTCATTGTCAACAATGAAGGCACAATCAGAATGCTCCAGGGTGGTGTGGGTGGTGAGGATGGAGTTGTAGGACCCAACTACAGCTGTGGAAACCTGGGGGGCTGGGTATCTGGAGAACTCCAGCGTAGACTTCTTGCCATGGTCAACAGAGAGATGTTCCATCAGCCAGCAGGGAAGTGAATCCAGAACCAGTTCCTCTACAAAAGCTTTGGAAACACAAGCAGCTCTGAAGACCTGTGTACTGGTTGGCCAGTTTCAGAATTAGGTCCAAGACTAGGTCAACAATCTCCTTGCCAATGGTATAATGCCCATGAGCCTAGTTATTGGCAGCATCTTCCTTGCCTGTGATGATCTGCTCAGGGTGGAATAGCTGGTGGTAGGTACCAGTGCAAATTTCATCCATGACTGTGGGCTCTAGGTCTACAAATACTGCCCTGGGCACATGCTTGCCAGGGTCTGTCTCACTGAAGAAGATGTTGAAGGAGTCATCTTCCTCTTCCAACCTTCTTCCCCTAATAGTCTTGTCATTTGGCATCTGGCGATGGGGCTGAATGCCATGTTTCAAGTAGTAGGGCTCACAGCAGGCACTGCCAATCTGGACACCAGCCTGTCCAACATGAATTGAGATGCACTCACACATGGTTGCTGCTTTGTGGCTGTCAAGAAGATAGCAGAGAGGAAGAGAAGAGGTTGTTTCTTCTTACAGCTCGACTCCTAGGTGGTTGATGTAGGAGAATCTCCTCCTGCTTTCTAAATTCTAGACTGGCTAGTAATCAAATTAACATGAGGCAGATTAACAGGAGAAAATGTCCAAAATTTATTACAGATGTACATAAAGGTGCGCCATTAGAATATGAGACCAAGGGGGCATTGGGCAGTTGAGGGTTGTAGGCTATTCTGGGCTAAGGAGACAGAGACAATTTATAGGTAAATAAGAAAGGGCAAACATGTGGTAAAAAATATTCTTGCTCAGCCGCCTGGAAACAATAGAACACAGGGAAGTCTAACAAATAGGCTTTGCTGGATTTCTCCTCAACTGCCACATTTAGTTTATATTATAATGGGAAGATGATGCTCCCTTCCTCTAAACAGATTTTTTAATCTAAATTCCTTTAGGAAGACAAGGGGTGGTGGTGGGGGTCAATGGTTCTTTCTGACTCTTTTGATTTTTAATAACCAGCTTAAAATCAATATACCAAAAGACATATTTTGGGGTGGCAAAACTTTGATTCCCCTCATTCACCTATATGCACACCTATTATTGACATTAAAACCAGAAACAAAATGATCTCTTAAGTCATCAGAAAAATACCTTATGAAAAGCAGTGAGAACTATCCTTAACGGTGTTCTTACATGAAATTCAAGTAATGCATTTCATTTAGGCTTTTTTTCTTCATATTCTACAATGTATAGCAGTTCAGATATGATTGATAGCAACTGACATTTCAGAATCTTTGAAGTGTGTTAAGTTGAACTCTTTTGGGGAAAACAAAACAAAACAGAACAAAACAAAAAAAGACTGAGTTCAGTGTAAAGTGAGTGGAATGAATAGAGGAGGAGATAAAAAAGTGGACTATTACAGTAATTTAGCCAAAATATTATGGGTGCTTATGTGGCAAAGTTATAGCTAGCTATAAAGGATGGGCTTACCTATATACTTCAAAGGTAAAGTCCAAGAGATTTAGTGACAGATTAGATAAGAGAGTTAGAGTCAGAAGAAAGCAGAAAGAATGATGCTTATTTTTTGTTTATGTGACTGGATGCATGGCCGTACCATGCTCTGAAAAAGAGATGAAGAATAGTTTCAGCTATGTAAGAGTGATATTACCCAGGTAAATTTTAGAAAATTTAGTGCCTGAGCCTAAATGAAATGGACCTTTGTTAAAACATCAGCGATTATTGATTTTTGCCAATGGTAAAAATTGATAGTATTGAAAACAAATAAAAATATTCTTGACAAATTTGTGCCATTTTCCCAGACTAAGAATGGCCAAGGGATATAATTGGTAATAATTAGACAATAATAATATTAAATAGTGTGTTTGTTTTTTTTCTGAAGGTGCAAGTAAAGCCATTGTTCCCATAAAAAGGTAAAAGAACAGGGCAAAGTGAAAAATTGTAACTGCATAAAAAATTGATAAAGGATTAAATTTGTTTAAAAGTGTGCTTCAAAAATTATTTCTGGAAGAAAATTCATCTATGTTGATATAATTCTTTTTTAAATGTTGTTTTCATAAACATGTAGTCTAAACATTTATTAGAAAATATCACAACAAAAGTGGTAGTATATGGTAGTATTCTTCATTCACCACACTTATTTTGACTGCCTTGTATGTGTTAAGGATTAAACATATACTGGGCCTTCAAAAATTAACACCGCATTCTATGTCGTAATCCAGTTGGTTGTCAAGGGAAACAAGAAAATATATTGATAGAACAGTGTATTATAAGTGCCATAATAATAGTTTTAAAGGCTCCCTGGGGATGTACTAGAGAACATGAGGGCAGAGCAATTCCATAACATGGTAATTCTTATGATGAGAATGTCATTGTCCTTCACCTAGAGTACTCTAAGGATGCTCGTAAGGCAGTCTTCTGGTTGCTACATAGGTCCATGCTTCTAAAATACTAGAGAAATGTGAAGCAACCAAAACCTGCCTGCTACAGTATAATAACTGTTGTTTTGTTCCATCAGCTTTAAGTGCTACTTCACAACAGCTTTCTTCCATCCCTGTGTGCTCACCTCTGTCCTCATACATGTAAGTAAGCATTATAGCCAAAGTTCCAGTTTGCATCTTCCAGTTTGTCTAGTTCAGTGTAAGTAACTGGTAAGTTCTCAATAACCCTGAAGAAATTAGATACATGTTTTTACTCATCCTACTGAATTTATTGAAATGCAGAAAACAGTACTTGCTTCATTTTCTGCCAGCTAGTAAAAGCATCTAGCTTCCTTTGCAATTCCAAAGCCTTTGTCCATGCAAGCAATAATAAAAGGAAGGTTCCATCTTCCTCCAACTTTGTTATGGACTCTCACTTGCTGGCTTCATGGCTAGAAATCCCAGCCTGCAGCAGAGCCAGAATAACAGTAACTTATCAATACTCATTGCATCTTTAGTAATTGGTATAAAACAGAATAGACGAGAGAAAAAACTAATTTATTCTCACACCATGACTATCTAGCTATGCAAACATGGACCTCACCTCTCAATCAAGATCTCAGGTAATTTCTTGGGTAAGAGAATCTGCTTCTAGAATGTGAAAGAGGATTTATGTAAATATACATAAGGATTCCTCTAATATTTAGGAGGAAAATACAAAGACATTCTATTCCCCCCATTTATCTCTTCGCCTTGCTGTAACAATTACTCTGCCTCAGGAGTGCTGTTAAAGAGTCAGACATGGCATTAGCCACGAGTAAGTAGGATGCAGTTTAACTTGGGCGTGTCACTGCAGCTTTATCTTTTCTTCTTATTGTCCCTAGATTCTATGTGTGTGTGTTTTTAATCAATAGGTTTGTGTTCATCTAACATCTATTTTTCAAAGTATGTAATGCTAGTGATCTAAGTCTAAAAGAAAGTACATTTCTGCTACTGATGTTATGAGTCTAATGCTTTCACTTCAACAGAAAAGAGCTCATATTCTACTTTATTACGATGAAACTATAACAAGAAGAAAACTTTAAAGTCATATCCCTCTCCCCTACTTTATTTTGTATTGTCGGCAATTAGTTTTAAAGTATCCTGGCACACTTATCCTAAACCAAGCATAACACCAATTTTCTATCATTATCTGACAGAAGAGCTTCATAAGAATGATTCCATCAGTTTCATTTTACAGATAAACTGTCTATATGGAGAGATAAGTATTTTGACCTGGGTTGCTCAAAAATCTAAGAGAAGGGATAAGATAAAAACGCATGTGCCTTGCTGTGTTAGTTTATATTTTTAGCTATAAAACATGCATAGTTTCCCAAATTGCTGATAATTCTACTAACATTAAAGCAACTAAAGAGTAAGAGCACTACTGTTATGGGTGGAAGTGGGCTTCTTGAGTAAAGGAACTTTCTGAGACTCACACGGGAGGCTGAAGTATTGTAAGAAGCTTTATTTCTGTGGAACTACACCCCTAAATTTCCAAAGTCCCATTTCCCTTTGCCCTGTCCAGGAAGAAATGTAGCAGTGACTTCAATAAGGCTAGAATCAAAGCCAGTGTCCAGAGTTTCTGTGTGTGTCTGCACAGTCCAATACAGCATCAGGCTAGCTTAGTTTGTGTTCCCCACTGTAGTCCATCAATCCATTACATGTGGGGTCCACATGGCCACATGGCCATGGAGGGGACACAGGCAAACACAAAGAAGCAGGAGCAAAACCAAAGGAACCAGAGAGCTGAGAGACCTTGCTCCTTTGTCTAGGGGATTACGTATTCCCAAATTTTCACAGGCTTGCAGTGGCCCAGCCTACACTGGCCAGTGATCTGTGTTCCTAGGTTTGACTGACAGACACCTTCCCTAGTTACCCTAACTCACTGTGCATGCATTCATCTCCCCTTTTTTGGACTCCTTCCCCCAGTGACCTGCAGGGAATGGGCCAGGGGGTTCCTGGAGAGCAATTGCAGCTTCCTGATAAAGCTGCCCAAATGGCCATGCTTATATATTCTGGCCTCCTTTTTGTTCCTTTCTTATCATTAATAACTACCTAATTACGGTGGTGTCAGTGTGAGCTCAGAAACAGGACAAAGTGGTTCATGCTAGAGCTAAAATTATCCTAGAATACTGATAGAATTTGCATATTACAAAAACCATACCAGTTCATGTAGTTCAAACATTATACATTTCTTATAGGAAGAAACACTGAGGATATGCAATTAGAAGAGGCAGAGGGGAAAAATATCTATTTGGAACTTCAGTACTAGAAACATAACTCCGATAGGTCCAGAAATATAATTAAGACACCATAGAACAGTCTTTGCACAATCAATAAGGTTATCTTCTTTTTTAATGTAAGTCTATTGAAATGTTCATCTCCATAACTCTGATTTTACATGAAAATCCTTTTAAATGTAAAAGTTAAGCAACTATATAGAAATTAAGCAACTTTCCTGCGAGCTCATACTTCTTGTTAAGGGGCTATATTGAGATTTGACTACAGATTTATTTGTTTCTAGAACCTGGAGAATGTCAACTATATTACAGTCTGACTTTAAATAGCCTTTCCAAATGATCACAAAGCTGGAGGAAATTAATCTGAGCTGAAGAGATACAAAGAATGGGTAGTTTGATAAGTCTAATTGCAGGAACAAAGTTAGGCATTTGGAAGGGACTAGATGCATTCGGGAAGAGAAATAGACGATATGATAATATTGAGCACAGTATCCTAAGAAACAAATGCCCTGATGTAGAAGATTCACTAGCTTTATGACCTCAAACAAGTGATACAATGATAAAATGGTTAATTTTAAGAAAATTTAGAATTTAACCCTAGCATGTCCTTCTACAAGTGGAAAAACTGAGGTCCATAAAAGTTGACTGCTTTATTTCCTGAAATCTTCATTAATTATATAGAGACCTGCTGGACTCAGTTACATATCTATAAAATGGAAGTACTAACCCTGTCTAGCTTTCATGCTAAGCCTTAACTCTTTTTTTTTTTTTTTTTTTAATAGCTTATAGGTCTTGGAGAGTAGAATTATTTATTGTTTTTTCTGTAGAGGAGAACTTATTTCCTTTACAGCATATCCCTTCAAGAGAGAGATTGTCTCTTATTTCCCTTTTCAGGGCACGAATGTGTGAAGGAATGAATAAGGTTGAGGTAAATGAAGTGAAATGACCTTAAATAATAAAGACAATAAATGCCAGGTTTTTGAAAATCAGGTTTTTCAGCATGAGATGCCACTTACTATCCTGCATCTAACCACAGCAAGAAAATTTAATCCTTAGAAAACTTCTCTTTAGTAACACCAAATTATTTTCTCATCATGAAAGCTTTTAGATCATTAAGACCAGAATTCATATGAGACTGCTTTTACTTTAAACCATATTTGAGATCTTTTCCAGGTACCTATTTGCATGCAACTTAATGTAATATATTGCACTGCAAACAATTAGGTATACGCTGATGGCCTATTAACCTTAAGACTTAACTGAATTTTACTGAAAGAAATGGTATGGACTTTAGATAAAAGAACCTGGCGATCTATACATGCTCTGACACAAACACAGATGTAAACAGAAATACACTCCATCACTACAAACTACTTAATCTGCAAGTTTGTATCTGGAATTTGTATATTAACTAATTATTTAACAACGTCTTGTTCTATCATTTTGTTTAATGTTTAAATGGCATATTTAACATCGTATAGCATAACTATGCAGATAAATTACAGCATTCAGACTTGTCCTTTCCTATTAACAAGAAGTTAACAGTTTTCTTAATCCCAGGATTCAGAAGCAATGCCTTAAACCATATTCTCCTAAAAGGAAAAAGGGGTGAAGGTGAAGAGTATTTAACAATGATTGAATTGGACAGTTTGTACAAAATCACAGGAAATGTGCACTCTAAAGGCAGGTAATTGTACAAGCATATTGCATAGAATACATAAGTGGAGCCCTGGAGGTCAAGAGGTAGATGCAAACCAATTAAGCTAAGTATCCACTAAACTGTTTTTCATTGTCTAATTGAAAACTGATCACAAGGAATCAGAAAGGTTTAAATTAGAAGGGCTTTTAGTTGAAATCTGACCTTAAGCCAATGTTATTTAAATGTGCTAAATAATGTATTCCGGAAGGAAATTTCCTAGAAATTCAAAATCCCACCTGGATGTATTTCTGGATCCTTTCTGTGTTTCTCTCACTGTTATTCAAGCATATTTTCCAGGCTTTAGTTAATGAAAAGAGCAAACTTCCATCAAACATGAACACAACTCATTTATTTGGAAATCTTATCTTTATTGCTATATGTTTCCAGTGAAATAAATTCATTCATTCATTCACTGCTTTTGGTGAATAATTTAGATCGTTTAAGGAAAACATGATGCATTGGGCTAAATAAATGTATCTATTCATTCATTGCTTTTAGTAAGTAATTTAGAACATTTAAAGAAAACTGAGCACACACCTAAATCATACAGGATTAATCATCCTCTCAGCTAAAAGACTTCACTAGCAATAAATATTGCTTATTGCTTCATTTTCTTGGTGAAATTTGACTTCTATGTTGATCCTGTATAATAATTTAACAGTTTAGACTCTGCTAAAATAAGAAAGGGGGAAAAGGGAGAAGAAAATTGTTCTTTTAAGCACCTATTCAAATGCATGCCTTTCCCTTCTGCCCAACTATGTCTTTCCAGGCACCACAAAAGCCCTTAAAATGCAGACACAGAAGTAGAAGATCAAGAGGCACCATGCGTGGCTTCATCAAAAGCAGCATGTGTTCAAGCTCAGCTTCTTCCAAGGCCTAAATGCATTCCCTTTATGAGGCTACAACTTTCAAATTGGCTTTAAAAGGACTATGCTCTCTCTGGATAAATGGAGTAGGGCAGAGAAGAGTAGTTTCTGTTGCTCCAGTTCTTCCAGGCCCTAATTCTTTGCAAGCCTGAGACCAGGCTAGCGAATGCAGCACTGTGAGGTGTCTGCCTGCAGGCAGAGGGTGAGCCTCTTAGGCCCCAAGCAACGAACTTTCCATCACATATACACACCCTCCACAGATTGTGCTCTCTCAGTGTTTCTGGAATAATTCCATGAGGCCCTATTAAGAGTTTGCTTAATCAGAGAAAATATAAAAGCGTTTAATTGTTTGCAATTCTTCTGAAGTTGCAGAAACCAGCAGCCAATTAGTCCTCAAACTCCTCTTTTCAGATGGGAAACTAATCTCTTTTTAATAGAAACTTTGCCTACTCTTTTTTCTTCTTCTTGGAAACGCTCTTTGCAAACCACATCACACTTAGAGTACAATGAAACAGAATATAAAATGATATTTTTCTGCAAACTATCATCTTTTCTGGTTCATTTTCAAGATCTTTGATATTTACATATGACCTTTCCATTTTTATTAACAGTTTATTGGATTTTGTGCATTCCAGCCAGCAGAAGAGAAAGGTAATTTACAGAAAGATTTGACAGTTATACACAGCTATAAACTTCAGTCCATTAACTTATTTCTCATGTAACCTTTAGTCAATTCTACCAAAACATCCATATAAGCTTATGCCTTTTCCCTTTATGTTAAAAAGCTCTCGTTACAGAGCCCTATTTATAGAACGTCAAATTTGTCAAGTCTCTTTATGGCTTACAGATGTTTATAGTTCTTACTTTTTTAAGACACATAAGTAGAAGTCAAACATATCTGTGTTGCTTAGATTCTACTAGATGTGAATGGATACATATTTGACTTTTTTATTACTTTATCAATATGTAATTGTGGATTTGATAATTGCAATATTGTTTTAATATATCTACTTTAAATTAGCAGCTTAGAATATTTTCTTGTAATTCAGTGCATTGTCTAAAGTGATACAAAGTTTCTATACTAAGTATAGAAAAATATTTCCTTAAAAATGATACTTGAGCCTTAAATTTTGCTAAGGTGTTTCTTAAAAATACAGTCATTTTGATAGCATCTTAAAAACCTGAAGTTGATAGACTTTTGCATAATCAGGACAACAATGAATTACAGAAAAGTGGAAATGTATATTATTTGTACACAAAATATGTTTCTAATTAAATATTAATATTTAAATGAATAGCATAACACTCTGAGTGGATTTTTATACCATTATGCCCAGAGTTATTTCTTTTTGGAAAAAAGTATCAAAGAGAATCTGTGAAATAAAAAGGAAATTTGAACAGAAGAAAATGTGCTTTTGATATGAATTTTGTTCCATCATTCATAAAATAGCATAACTTGGAATGCTTTCTCCAATACAACTGAAAAATGAATCCTGTATATTAATATTGCCTTTACTGTAGAAAAAAATAGAAAAACAAAAATGTAAAAATTATGAAAATATAAGATGAATAAATGGAATTAAGTCATAATGTACTAAAAGTCTCAATTTATCTGTATACCCTTTGCAGGTAAGAAGGAGGGGATAAGTGAAATATATTGGTGTGACTTGAAAATTAATAAGTAGTCCAAGTAGGGCCAATTGAACTATGCAAGCATATTACTAGAAATGTGAACACTGAAAAAGTATTACTGGTTATACCTTGTTGGTGGATTTCCACAAGGTCTATAAAGTAGATAAAAAAAGCATAAGATAATAATTATCTCCCAGAAAGTCAGTTAAACTCAGGTCTTTCTGGAATTCTTAGGAAAACTGATTAATATTTATATACTTATCTGTGCTTATAGAGTTGCAGAGGGGAAGCAGGTTGGACTGGCATATTCCTATGGCGTGTATTAAACAGCAATGCCAGATGACCTCAGGAAACAGAAGTGAGAGACACATTTACTCAAGAACAGTTTTTCACTGTGTTTCATCTCTTTTATTTTTGCTTGGCCTCTTAAGAAAATGGAAAAGTTCCATAGTGCCATCTGCTGTGAATTAAGGAAACAGCTTCCTTCAAGCAGTGTCTCCTAGAATCTTCCTCCAAGCAGCAAACTCAGACTGCTACAAAAGTGATTCTTTAACAATGAAAAGCACCAATCTGATCATGACATATATATTTATGTTCATATTTACATTTTTATTTTTCTCTAGGGATATTAAGTTGGAATTATTAGCATGTATTAGTTTATGCTTTTTTTTTACTATTTGTATTCATATTTATATAAAAGTGAAACACTTTATCAAAATTTGTATTGGTGCATTTTCAGGCTTTCTTCACACTTTCCATTTAATTTGTCATTACTGCTATGCTAATTTGCAAATACAAAATTAACAATAGTGATCCAAAAATTTTTTGTATGATTTAGCATTGTATGGTGTGTGTGAGTGTGTGAACATGTGAATATTTGAACTGAAAAAATCAAATGTAGACATTCATGGAAAGCTATAGAGTTACAAATATTATGCTTTTTCCATCACAAAGCTCTTGCTCTTTCTTATTTTATTATATATATACCCTATACATATATACCCTGTAATTATATTCACTATTTCCACGGAAGCCAGGTTTAAAAGTGTTTTCTCCTTTAATAATTTTATTCTATGTTGAAGTCTTCCCTAATTTCTGACCTTTCATTCCTTTCACATTTTGTATATTATGTACTATTTTTTGTCCTTTACTTGTCACTTCTTTTCTCATTGCTTCCTTGGTCATTTGAAGGCCAATACTCTCTTTTGTATCTCTAGCTACGTTGTTACTTTGTGACTCGCACAGCGTCCTAAATTATAAACTGAATAGAGCCTAGGCAAATTCTAGAGGTTCCTTTTAAGACTAGAATCTGAATTTCTGGCTTTATTTTGATTGAGACAACTAGAAAGAAAGAGTCCCTTAAAGTCCAATAGAATGAAAACTGGCAAAATCATATTTTAAATATTTACAGAAAATACTATTTTCCTTCAAATATTATACAGCTAAATATTTTTGCATGCAAACTATCTGAATTTCCATTGCTGTTGGAGAAACTTCAGTAATCATTTTCTAGAGTCCATGCTTTTGGGTGTGTGTATGTGTGTGTGTGTGTGTGTGTTACATATCTCTAAGAAAAATAGTTTTCAAGGAAGCTGACAAGGGGGCAGGGATCACTTTTTAGAGGTCAATATATCCTCAAAATTAACAAATCTCTGTGGAAAGGCTCTTTAAAAATGGCCTGGGCCCTGAAAGTAGCATTAATCACCACTTGCACTTTTCTCTAACGTAGAAGTAAACCACAGTGACTCATTTTTACATTGCTTAGGTAAATTCTGAGGTTGGAGGCATAATTGAATAATTACCAAAACATTAACTGTCACAAGCCAAGTGGTTCTTCTATTAGCAGTGTGTAGAAACCTAATCAAATACTGATACCTAAATGAACCGATAGTAACTGATTGAAATGGGGCGATCCATAAAACGGATACACTTGCTTTGTTTCTTTCTTAAAATGCCCATGGACTCATTATGCAAATGAATTAGTAAACCCCAAACAAGTAGTAAATACCCCCAAGTGAACAATATATAATTATTTGTGATTTACAATCAAAGAACTTGTAAATGTCAATAAAACCAAATAATGTGAGTTAGAGAAGTAAGGAAAACACATCTAAAATAATGATTTCTAAATTATATCTTGAATTAAAGGTTGAATAAGGGGACATTACAAAGAGGTTGTTCAAACTTGTTAGGGATCGGGCATAGGTTAAGCCAAGTCCAGTAGGCAGGAGTACACATAGAATATTCAGTAAACCTGAGAACTGCCTAATAATAGCACAGAGTTAATTTCAGCAGGACAACACATGTGCTCACATGACAGTTCTCATTGGACCCATGAAGTGATAAGGAAAGAGGAGTGAGCCATTCTCTGTACTTAGAAGATCATCACTTCTGTGTATTTTCTTTAAGGTGACAAACCCTGACTGACAACATTCTTTCACCAAGTATTGCACTGAATGGCATGAAGAGAAAAACTGAAGACAGCACTGCTCACAGATGTGTGGTAGGAGGAAGCTGAATATTGACTCATAGCTAGAGACATATTTATTGGCATTTGGAAGTGAGCTGTGGGGGGAACCACAGATAATGGCCATAAGTGTTACAATAGGCTCAAATATTAGGGATGACTAATCTCTGTTAGCAAGCAGAGCGCAGGAGATATTATTGTATCAGAGTCAAGTCAGAATCTGTCTTAGAAAACCAAGCTGTGGAACAGTTATTTGAATATGTTATGTGGACTGTCAGTTAACATTCATATTAGTACTCACTTAAGACTATCAGGATATGCAAGTTGTGAGTTCTTGCCAAAGATGTTACTTTGGAAAATAAAATGCATTCAAGTACACGAGTAATTGGCAATGACAGTTTTCTGTTGAACTTTAATATAAAATAACTATTTCTTAGTCTATGCCAACGTTATTTTAGCACAAGGATTTTTTTTTCTTTTTATGAGTACAAGAAAATAACAATGGCAGATAGAAGTTATTGGTTGAAGAAAAGGCTCTGAGGCATTTACATTTTGATATTAAGGCCTGAAATTAAGACTATATGCTAATGCAGAGGATGTACCATAATTCACTTTAATGCAGAGCATACTATAAAACTTGGTCTCCATATACAAAAAGTACTGAGTAATGAGGAAACAAGACTGGCGATGGTGTCGGTGGCGTATTTATCATTGTATTCATGAAATGAAAATGTGCAACCTTGTTAGCAGTAAGGATCCGAGTTGATATAAAAGATACTTATGATGTAGTACAAATTACATGCATATGTATATTAAAATACAAGATCTTGTTCTTTGTCTTATTTGACGGATAGCATATGTGTCCTTAAGGGAAATGTAATTCAAATATTTCCATGAAGAAGTACCATGTTTCTCTGCAGTTTCTTTCTGATTGGGAACATAAAAGTGACAACTGGCAACTTCTGAGTCCCAGAGAGGGTTGTGCTGTATGTTTAGAACAATGGGTTGACTCCGGAAATATTCCACATCAACTTGGAATGTTAAGGCAGCAGAAATCACTTTAATTGTCCATTATACAAAGAATATAAACTAAAATGACAGCTGCCTATAGAGATCAGAAAGCTTGAAACTTTTCATCACTCTCCTCTGGTCTATTTTCTGAAATCATTCAAGGTGGAGTTAGCCAGCCAAGCAATCATTTATATTCTTGGCCTCACTCAGCAAATGCTCATGTATAATCAACTAATTCCTAAGAACATTTTAAAGGCATAATGACACTGAATATTTTAAACTAGATCATAATGCTGTACTGTGCTGCAATGTTATAGCACCTTTTTCATATTAGATGCATGGGTCACTAAAATTCATTATTTAAAGATTAGAAGTCTCTGGCATAGATCAGCATGTTATAAATGAGGATATGCCATCACTCTAGTCAAAGAAACTTATTTAAAATTACAGAACATTGCAAACCTAGAAGGAAGGACTGTTGGCACTTGTAGAAATTATCTCTGTCCCTCAAGATATATTTATAATGGTTTTATCTATTAACATTTTCCCCTCCAAATAAAAATGGATTTCCAAACATTTGCAGCTTTCACCAGCAATGACACCTGTTATCCTCAGCATGTCCACCAGCTCTCGCTTCATCACCTCTCAAGCTCAGCCCGTGCCCTGCTTCCTGTGTTTCTCTTGGCTCCAGTCAGTGTAGACAGCTCTGCATTACAGGATCATGCTATGCCTTGCCTCCGTATCATATTTTCTTCCTGAAAAGCCAACTCCTAAATTCTATTTTATAAATTAGGTCTTGATTTAAATGTCAGTATTCTTAAAGAATCTTCTCTTGACCCTTCCCAAACTAGGTTAGGCACCTCCCTGAAATGCACTATTACTCGGAACTGCTGCTTTGAAAACAGGTACCCAGCCTGGGTCCAAGATAAGCCCTTGGGCAGCTGCATCTGAGCAGAAATTAAGTTCTATTAATAGCAGGCATAGTAGAGCTATCACAAACACAAAAAAGTAACAGTGCTGTCTCTTTCAGATGGCCTTCCTCCGCTGTTTCTGTTTTTGTTTCATGCTGGTGAGCTGAGGCAAAAGGGGATTTAGAATTGAGCAAACCACTTCAGATTAAAGGACGGTTGAGTCCAGAGTTGAGTATGCACTTTTTATCTTTGAAGCAAAGCCTTCTAGGTCCTTCCTTGGTGGCTGAGACGCCAATGGACCCATTTAATTTAAGCTGTGGATATTCCACAAAGTTCACTCCACAGTAGATCTTGAATCAGCAAAGGTGGAGACACATGTTGAGGTTTGTGGCCATAACATTTCATTTCTCTGACTGATACTGCAACAGCTGGGAGTTGTAGAATTTAGACAAATGAAGGTAAAAATATTCCTTATTAATATAGTTATTTGGTGAATGAGGCTTTAGCTCTGTTCAAGGACACTTGCTAATAATTTACCCATGCATATGACAAATTTAGCTACTTTAACAAGGCAAATGGTCAAATGTAAAGCTAGCCCCAAGAACAGAATTTGTACTGCTAACTTTAAGAGGGTCAAAGCCAATGAGAATGCATGATTTTTCCGGGAAGACTTACTCCCAAAAGGGATCCAGGAGTTTTGAGTCACACTCTCCTATTCTTCTCCCAGTTTTTCAGTCAGAATTCCTTCCCAAGGGACAGCCAAGCAAGGACATAAAGAGTTAACTAAAGGGATTGCTTCTTCGTGGAAACATGAAGGAAATGAGTTTCAAATGACGATAGAAATATCCTTACCGGGTAGCTCAACAAACAGAACATATGTAAAATCACACCTTGTGTCTCATCCTAATTTCTTTATTGGTTCTATTATTTTATGGTTAATTAGGTAGGGTTTAAAGAATGGTCTGGGTATTTACTTGAAACGAGCACCCTTGTATGAATATTTAAAATGGAACATGTTGAGTTAGAACTCATCATTTCCACCTGAACTCTTTATTTTCCCTCACTATTACAATGATCTTTAGAAGTAACTATATATTACCAGTACATTTCTTACTATCTTTTACTCCCCATGAATTATTTGATCAAATTCAGACTCCAGGTTTAGTTCTTTTATATTGCTTCCTTTCATAGAATTTATTTTTCCAGTTTCAGACACCATGATATTCTCTAAATTAACCAGTATCTTTCTTTCTGGCTTTCTTTGCTTCCATTCTCTCATACTTACATCAACCTTTAAGTTAAAAAAGCATCCTGCTTTATATAACACTTTTAACATAGCCATATACCGAATTATACAACAAATCTAGTCTCCCCACATCCTCAAAGTGTATCGTATATTATCCAAAGCCATCAGCTTCAAAGTAACCTTATATATTATAAAATAAAAGAGGCAAAAGTTATTTTAGGGATTGTCTAGTCTTTGGAGAATCAAATTCCCTTCCTAACATACACCTCAGTCCTAGGAACTCAAACAATCCCTTTATTTTTTTCTCCAGAGCTTTTGTCTTTATCTAGCTTACTGCAGAATTTATCTATTTATTTTTGTTCATCTGTTTTCCTCCACTACAATATAAGTCCTATGAATTGTGTTTAGTCAGTCCTATTAGTTTTAAAATAATCACACATTCAAAAAATTTGGCTACTATGTTTTTATAGGGCAGCCTTGTATTAAAGTATCTTTGTGTTTAACTTGTGAAAACACTAGCAATTGTGAGGGGCAATATGCCCAAGGAACAACTTTATGTTTATCTACTCACTGGGTTCAGGTATAGATCATGGCAAAGTAAGTCTAGGCCAGGTTGATATTACAGCATTTCAGATGGAGAGGATACCTGGTTCCTCCATCTCAGCTTATAAAGAAACTGAAAAAAATACTCTGTATTTCCTGGTATATAGCAACAAATATTAAAAGAAGAGGAAAATCTTTATTAAGCTCTAAATACATCATAACTATCTAAACTACAGAATATATTTAAGATGTATATAGTGTTTATATATGCATGTAACATATTACATTCATAGATGTATTATATGCATATATATTTATATATATTACTCAAGTTATAGAGAAAAATTATTTTGTTTGCTTATTTTTAAACAAATGTGTGTGTTTGCTATTTTGATACTTTTTTCCTGGGACTTTTAATTCTTTTGAGATAATCATGTTTTTAGAGAGTCAAGAATGTCTGAAAACAAAACATTATTGAGTCATAATGGTGTCAGGAGAGTAAGGAACAAAATTACAGAACAAGGCAACATGTTAGAAATTATAAAGTATATTTCATATGACATTACATAATAAAAACTATTTTTATTTGACTCTTTAATTTCAACTCTTTAATTCAAAATTAAAATCATATTTGAAGTTTTCCTTATTGATTAATAACAAAGGCACAGAAAGCTGTCATGTGTTTGGAAAACTACAAAGAGCAGTAGCACAAAGAAAGGAGTACGAAGTTTTGATCCAAGTTCAGCACTGATCTTGGTAAGGCATTACAAACAAGACAACATGGAAAATTGCAATAGGAAGCAGAGGCTCCCTTTAACTCATTGCTTCAACATGATCTTATTAAACTCACACTATATGTCAAGTGCCCTTCTATGCATTTGGAACACAGCAATGAATAAGACAGAAAAAGACCCCAGCCTCAGCCATCCAGCACTGAGCTGGAAAAGGTGAAAGCGATCACCAGAAGAAAGCAATATTTGGAGAGTTGAAAGAAGCTAAATACACAGTACATGCATGTCAAGAAATCTGCTGAACAAAACAAACTACACAGCACTTCCAGAATGACTCACTGCCTTGGGGAAATACAAAATAGAACACAAAGAAGAGGGAAAAATCACCCAAAACTGCAATCATCACCACCATGAGAAAAATGGCACTGAAAAAGAGAAACTCTAAAAATGTGTAATAGAAATCAATCACATGAGCACACAAATTAGATTTCCCAAGAAGCCAGGTAGGAAAAGCCAAGTATAGGCAAAGATGATGATGTCCCAGGATCAGCCACCCATTTTAAGTGGCAGACCTCCCTCCAATTGTTTATGAAAATAAATAATATATATGTATATATAAGTATATGTACATATATATACACTTCTATACATACACAAATATGTATATACATACACATACACATATACACATCTGTATATATATGTACTGTATAACAGTCACTAAAAATATTGGCTTTTAATTGCATGACAAACTTAGTGTCCCAAGGAATTTTACCAAAAATTAGTCATAAATACTTTCAAAGTTCCATTTTTAATATATATTTATATAATACATATCTTTTTCACATAGAATGATTATATGTTGACTCAAAATGCAGCTGTCTTCCAAAAAACAATTTCTTAGAAAATTCAAAATAGATTGTTCTTTTGCAATATTTCCTTCTGCCTTTCTTGGTCCCATATACTATGGATGTACAAATATTAAGTTCAGATTCATATTTAACATAATCTGGTTACAATATATTAACTATCACCAAAAAAAGTGTAGGTAAGCTATTTGTGAGGAGCTAAGCTTATCTGGAGAGGGAGCTGAGCTGTCAAAGTAGCCAATTAAAGAAATAATGAGCCAAAATCAAACTAATATAGAAGCCTTTAATCACAGCCCAATTTTGCAAGATGCTAAAACTGGTAGAAGCACCAGCTTCTCCCTGCTTATATTCCCCATGGAATGGCACACTGGTCAAGGGGCTGATGGATCAGCACAGACATGGCCTCATCCCATCTCTGTCCTGTTTTGTTGAGGAAACTCCAAACAAAAAGCTCTGTTAGTTTCCTGGATCCTGGGGTTGGGGAGAAGGGGAGTGAGTTTAGGAGCGGGAAAGTACTGGCTATTGAGTAGAGTGCGGCAAAGTAAAAAGTGTCTTCAAGGTTTCGCCCTCCTCTCCTCAAAAGGAGGCCTTGGAAGAAACACCAAGGGTGATCTCTGTCAAAGCCTCCAGATAGAGAGACCTAGAAATAAGGCAAAATAAGGAACGACACAATGCACAAGGCATGGCTCTCCAGAAGGGCTTGAGTCCTTGACTGCAGCTCCCTTCAGAGACTTCGATGTCTTGGCTCTGCAGCAATCCTGGTTGGAGGTCAGCTTTCCTTGGGGAAGACTGACAGATAAAACCTCTGAAACTGTCTAGAGTTGGACTTGAAAACCACACAAAGGTTTTTAACCATGAGACAGACTCCTCATTATTAAACTCAACATGAATTATGAAAATCCCAAATACATATTAACAACCATGTTATGTGTTTAAAAATAAATAAACAACATGGTGGGGAAGTTACTGTTTCTTAAGAAATCACAGGGGCTGATATTTAGAATGATGGTTGCCAGAGGGGAGGGGAGGGGAGTTGGGGTTGGGTGAAAAAGGCGAAGAGAGTAAGAAATGCAAATTGGTCATTTCAAAAGAGTCACGGGGATGTACAGCATAAGGAACAGTCACTAATATCGTAAGAACTATTTATGGTGCCAAGTGGGTACTTGAAATATCAGGGGGGCCACTTCGTAAAGTATATGCTTGTCTCACCACTATGCTGTACACCTGAAAGCAATACAAAATAATATTTAATGTAAACTGTAAGTGAAAAAGAAAAATTTAAAAAGTGACTGATATTTTACACTGTGATTAGAATAATATGCCTCACAGTTTTAGGATATAGTGTATACTTTTTGAGGGACCAGAGAGACAGTAGTTATCTCTATAATTCATTCTGCTGCTTGTCATAGAAATCAAGATATCCTTCTTGATAGCTCTTACTTCCAACTTTCCAAGTTAACTCATGAAAAAATACTGTAACTGTTCACTCTTTAATCTCTAATACCTCTGCATTCGATCCACTGTTCAGCATTTTTTCACCCACCAGCACATGTCAAACTAATGTCATTTCTCACCTAGATAACTATTAACGTCCCAGCATCCACCTCTAAACCAGTATCTGAAAACTGTAAATCCCAAAGTACTTAATCTTTGTCAGTAGCTGTCCATGGTTCTGAAAACACAGTCCAAATATATATGGCTCTGCATGACACACCCACGACCTAAATCACAGACTCATGAATGGGATTAGTGCCCTTATAAAAATAAAAGAGGCCTGAGAGAGCTCTCTTCCACCATGAGAGGATCTTTAAATTCTCAGCCTCTAGAACTGTAAGAAATAAATTTCTGTTGTTTATGAGCTATCCAATTTGTGGTATTTTGTTACAGCAGCCCAAATGGACTAAGACAGAAATCCACTTGATATGTAGCTACAGCATGATATATTCATTCTGTGTGATACTATGTTTATAATTTTCATTACAGGATATGGATTAACTATTATCTATTATTTTTATTAACTTAATAAATTTCCTTATAATCATATTTGTTTTGTTTTAATTAGGGATAGGCTATTTCACCATAACTCAGTCTTTACCTATCATTTCTATCTCCTTTGTTTTTTACTCTTTCAAGTTTCCAACTTTTTAGTAAACACAATAATTAATTTTAGTCACTAGTGCACAGTTTAATTTTGGCACCCTGGCCTTATAAACTGAGCTATAGTTATTAATCAGTATGGCAAAGCGTTCTTGGAATGAAATGGCTTATAAATCAATTTATCATCCCTCACATCTATATTCCACACTCACTAAAGGAAAAGGGTACTTCTTATTAATGTAATATTCCCTAATGGTAATTGAAGTGTCCATTGAAATATGTATAGGTGAGATGGAAGCATGAGATGAGAAATTAGACTAGAGAACGCTGTGATCATGGAGTGACTTATTCTGAAGTTGTGTGGGAAGTGTGCGCATGAGAGTGACTTAAGAAGAATTAATGTTCTTTCATGAATATCTTTATTAAATCAATAAATGACATAAATACTAAAGGGACTAGAGTTCCAAAAAGTATGAGTGCAAAGACCAATCTGTGATGCAGTCAATATTTATTGCAAGCTGAACATACTTTAAGATTGATGTCTACAATCCTGCCCTCAAGGCTTACACTACCATTTTAACTCCCTGCCTCATGAACAGCATCAGGCTGTTTTATGGGTGATATCAGCCATTCTTCATTCCTCCTATAGATGTCTCCTATTGAGAAATAGATCGCCTCTCTAAAAATAGGCTTCTGGTGCTATCAACTAGAATGATATCATCCCGGTGACAAATTCTCAAATGATCAGTCATCGATAATGATAAATTCCAGAGTGATATTATTAAAATCGTATCATTTAATAAACATGGTATGAAACACAAATGTTATTGAGGTGTGTGATCAAAATTGATTTTATTATTGTTAGGACAAATGATTCATCCCTTTGACAATTCACAGTTAAAACCACAACTATGGTATACTAACCTTTGTCTTAAAAATGAGGTATGCTTTATACTTACTTAAGCACAAGATATAATTATGAGTTGGTGATAATATAACAATTAAGGCAGTTACATACAATTTAAAAAAAATTTAATGGTAACTCTGTAGACTGTTGAAACCCATATTTTAAAAGTGACTTTTCAACTATGATAAGCAGGAGTATTTATTTAGCATTTTCAAAATAAAATGTGATATGTTAGCTAATAACTTTGTCTAAAATCACAAAATTTAAAACATCTCAAAATAGTACTTGTATCTAAGAAAGGTAGAAGAAATATGTAATAATACATAGAGTTCCTACAATGCATAGGATGAAGAGCTATTTTAACAGTTTAATTTGCAAACTGAAAAAATGTAAAATTTTCTGTAGGAAAAAATGTAAAGAAATACAAGAATCTGTGAGTAGTTCTTTACTTTCCCAGCACTTAGTGTTCACCTTCCTTGCATCTGCTAAATTGTGTGCTACTTATTTAGCTCCTCTCCAACTACCAAAGGTTCTTGGTATTTCTCCTCTGTTTCACCCCAGTCTTAGATCCATGTTTGAAAAACATCTCTGTGCAATAGTTTTAGTAAAATGTTGGAATAAATGAAATTAAATCTATGTATTTATAACCCTTTTGTTAGCACAGGAACATAACTTTGCATTTGATATACTACAGACATATTTAGATTTAATTTAATTGAACATTTTGCCCTAGATTCAGAATGCCCTTTTGCATTGAGGATTTATGTCCTTCTTAAATCTAGAAAAATATCACCAATGGTATATTTAAATAATTCTTTGTACCATTTTCTACATTTTATTCTTCTGTAACTTTTTATCACCATAATGTCAGACACTGAAAATTGTCTGCCTCTTCAGCATTTTTTTCATAATTTGTCCTTTGTTACTCTATACTAAACACTAAGATCCTAAATAGTATTTTAAAATTCACTGAATTTAATTTCTGTTTCTACTCCAGTATTTATCATCTGTTTTTTGTTTGTTTTGTTTTATTTTTGTTAATGAGTGCATTATTCAGTGAAAATGTAAAAATGTATTGAAAAAGTCTTTCAGTAGTAGATCAATCTCTACCTACGTATTTATCATTAGAAAATGTAATTTACACTGGTTATTATAAAATATTGCTAGGATTGTTATTGTTCAAAGAGGATAATCGAATAGTAAGAATGACAATTTAATGGGTAAAAGACAGACTGTAGGAGAAAAGGTTACATGTTGATGAAATTATATGTGTATGTAAATGAAAATATACTTTTCATTAAAGGGCACTAGGACAACTTTATATCCACACACAAAAAAGCAAATTAGGTTTGAGTCTCATTTTCAACCAAGTATAAAAATTAATTCAATATAAATCATATATCCAAATGTAAGGGGAAAAAAAAACATAAAAATCTTAGAACGAAATAGAGTAGTCCATTTCCATGACCTTGGAACAGGCAAAAGTTTCTTCGCCCTGACATCAAAAGCATAAGTGACGAAATAAATATATAAAGGGAACTTGCTTAAAGTAAAAAATGTTTGTGCTTCAAAGGAAATCAAGAAAATGAAACGTGAAATATGGTGAGATATTAGATTAACAAATCATACTTGATAAAGAACTTGTATAGAGAACACTTACAACTCAATAAGAAAAACACAAATAACCCAATTTTAAAAATAGACAAAGAATTTCAATAGATATTAATATGCACATATTGCCAATAGCAAGCACATAAAGATATGTTCAACACCATTGTTCTTCAAGAATATGCAATTCAAAACCGAAATGATATGCCCCTTCACACCCAACAGGAGAGCTTTAATAAAGAAATAAAAAGGCCAGATAATGACAAGTGTTTGAGAGGGTGTGGAGAAACCAGAATCCTCACACATTGTTAATAGGAATGTAAAATGGTGTATACCACCCTGGAAATTCCTCAAAACGCTCGATGTAGAAGCACCGTATGACCCAGGAATTCCACTCTTAGGTGCATAGACAAGAGAAAAATTATAGTCAAAAAAAATTGTAGCCCAGCCTGCAGCGCTCAGTGGTTGAGCATGGATCTAGGATCCAGGAAATCGCAGTTTGGCTCCTGGTCAGGGCACAGGCCAGGGTTGCGGGCTTCACCCCAGCAGGGGCGTGCAGGAGGCAGCCGATCAATGACTCTCTCATCACTGATGTTTCTCTCTCCCTCTCCCTTCCTCTCTCTGAAATCATAAAGACATATTTTAAAAAGAAAACATTGTATGTGATATTCATGGCAACATTATTCATAACAACGAAAAAGTGTAAACAACCTAAATGTCTACCAACTGATGAATGGATATGCAAAATGTTATATCCATACAATAGAATAGCATTTGGCAACAAGGCACGAAATTAGTGATAAATGCTGCACCATTGATGAACACTGAAAACATTATGCTAAGTAAACTAAACCAGTCATATGTGATATGAACTTATTTATATGAAATATGCAAAAGAGACAAATCTATAGAAACAGTAAGTGGCTTTGTGCTTGTATAGGGCTGGCAGGGTGGTAGGAGTGACTGTGAATAGGCATGGGATTTCTCATTGGAGTGGTGAAAGCATTCTAAAATTGACTGTTGTAATGATGCACAATTCTATGAATAATAAACTCTATTGAATTGTACACATTAAATGGGTGAATTATATGCTATGTGAATTATATATCAAAATCTATTTAAAAAATTAGAGGGCACTGACACAAAATTATATTAAAAGGGTCAATAAAATCTCATAACTCCAAAAAGGAGATATTTTTCTAGTTATTTTTATGATGAGACTGACTTAACATCACCTGTGGTACTCTTGCTCACAACTATTCTATGCTCTCTTATTTTTTTTTAATATATCTTTATTGATGTCAGAGAGAGGAAGGGAGAGGGAGAGAGAGAGAGAAACATCAATGATGAGAGAGTCATTGATCGGCTGCCTCCTGCACGCCCTCGACTGGGGATCAAGCCCGCAACCCAGGCATGTGCCCTGACCGGGAATTGAACCCTGATCACCTGGATCATAGGTCTACGCTCAACCGCTGAGCCATGCCCTGCCGGGCTCTCCTATTTTTGAATTTGGGAATTTAATAAGAAATTGACACTAAAATGAATCTGATATGCTTGGAGAATAGTTGGTTCCATATATTTGAATTTTAAAAATGTGTTTTTGGACTATCCTCTTGTGTCTAATAAAAATATAAGAATAATAGCAACAACAGAGCTAATAGTGGCAGCCAGTAATTATTAAATGTTCAATAATAATTATAGTGCTCAATAAGCACTGTTACAAGTGTTTTACAAGCTTTAACTTCTTTATTTCTCACCACAGCATTGTGAGGTTGGGAGCATTAAGTTCTCCATTTGAAAGGTGAGCACAAGGAGGTTAGATAAGCTGCTGAAGGGAACCCAGCTAGCCTGCAATAGAATTGGGATTCTGACTGCCTGGCGTCACAGTCTGCGCTCTTAAACATTATGCTTCCAAAAGCAACATGATTAGTTAGAAAATGACAAAGAAGCTAGTTAAGAAGTCATCTTCTAGTAAGACTATTGCCATTTTATTTAGAGCACACAATGACTACATCAACACTATAATAAAGACATTATAATAAGATAAATTTGGAAACTGACAAGTAGATGATGATAGATATTATAAAGATTAATTTATATTGTAAAGAAAAAATGCTTCAAAGAAAGTGTGATAAATATTTATATTTGTATAATTTTAATAATGAGAAGTGTTGATTTATATTTTCAGTTATTTTTCAAGTATGTATCTGGTCATAAGTAGAAGTATAAATCAGTTAATATCTATTGAATCATAAAGAAGTAAACAAAAATTTGTATGCTGAAACAGTCTTTCAAACATCAGGAACTATTTAAAACATGGAAAGTACTTATCAATATTGGTGGGCTCATATAAAATTAGAAGATGAAAGGGGAGACCACTATCTGAATTACGTTGGTGGATGTTACACAAAACTAATTAGAAAGAGACTATAACAGTATATTTAAATGATAAATTAGACAAATATCCTAAAATGTGATAGTTAATATGTGGGCATAATTCCTAATCTCATAGGAAATTAAACCTCCTCTAATTATAATAGCCCTTACTAATTATTATAAAATACTAATGGAGAAAACATACATTTTTAACAATGCTAATAAATCAGCACTACATATAATCATGACAAGACTATATGTCAGGTACTTCTGGCTATACTAAAGTTAATATACACCTAAATTATGGAAAAGTCAATGATTTAAACACTTAAAAATCTATACATAAGATAATAATATAAAGTTTCTATTATATAGCAAGTAAAGTTTTTATCTGGGGGAAATCAGACTTATGAGATTTGACTATGCCATAAGGTCCAGGTTTCAAAGAAGATGACAAAGTAAAGAAAAACAACTGACACCTAATCAATATATCAAAACATTAGAGATTATAAAAGTTGCAACTATAGTAAGGTATGTTATAACAAAAATAATTAAGTATTTGTGCAGATGGTTTTAACTCAATAGCATTAATAACATTTTAATAATTGTGTTGACATATAAATAATCTATATATTTTGGTGTCTGAAAAGTTCATTTGGATTGCCATTTCTATTTTTCAAGTATATTCATTTTATTCATCAATTTATAATCAATAACTAAAAAGGTTCAAACAAAGCAGTTGTCAATATCTTAACTAGACATAGGTATTGGGGCACTGAATAAATACTAATATAAGTTTTCCTCTAGTATATAAAGGTATCTCTGACATCAAATGATTTAGCAATAGTATATGTAGCAGGGATACTAAAATATGAGAATGTTGGGAAATTTTAATGGATTAAGAAGGTATAGAACAGCATATATGAAGTTGGAACCATTCAGGGGAAATAATTTGATGCATTATATATTCCATCTATTTTTGGTTTATTCTATAAGTAATTTTTACTGATTTAAAATATTTTTTTTCATAATCATGTGTATGTGAATATTTTAAGGAGGTAGAATGAAGTTAATTATGTAACTGTTAGCTAAAATGTAGTTATCTTTTGGAATCAGCTTGGCTTTCAGCTTCTATATTTTAGTATAAACATGAACTTTATAAAATATATATGGAACCATGGATACTAATGCATTTTTGGCACTTGAGACAACACAGAGATAGTACAAGCAAACAGTCTTAAGACTGCAATGATTTTGTGACTATTACTATACAGTCTGAGATGTATATTCAATGAGCTATTGATATTTAAAGTCTCAGATTAAACTATAGAGTACATGTAATATCTTGTCATAAAATTATTGTTACTGAAAAGGAGCAAAGGTAACCATCTTTGTTGGCAGTGTGGAGTGAGTAATAATAGGTAATCTGACTTTTAATATTATAGTGACAAATATCCTTTATATAAAGAGTAAATAATATGTAATTGCCCAATAAACAAAATTGATATTTTTTTGAACAATAGACCCTGACAATACAAATAATAAAATTTCATTTCTAAATAGAAATGAAAGTAGCGAATGAGGTTAATACATTACTTTGATGGGAATTTCAGCAATAGTCCAGGGGGGGAAATTATTCTAAATAGAGAAACATTAGAAAGGCACTAGAATCTAAGTAAAATGAATTATTGTTATAACCATTTTTGGATGCACTGCATCACACACACACACACACACACACACACACACACACACACACACACACACACAGAGCAAAGGATACTAATAAAGAACCAGAGATGAAAGAAGAAAACTGCATGTATGGGGTACCCTGGAGCCAATAAAGAAAGGGTTTCGATGAAGGGAGATTGATGCTTTGTGTGTCTACCGATAGGTTAATAAAGGTTAGGACTGAGAGTTGACTTTTGTATTTAACAACTGTGGGGGTGATTTTTGACTTTTACTAGGGCACGTAGGTGAAACTTGGATCAAAATACGTTTAAAAAAGAATGAAAGGAGAGAACTATGAGACAGCAATATAAATGGTTCTTTCAAGGAGTTTTGGAAAAAGAAAAATAGGGGATAGGAAAAGGGGAAATGTGATCAGAAAGGACTTTGTTTTGAACCTTGAGGAAATTGTATCTTGATTATATGTTAAAATGAAGAACTGAGAAGTAAAGAGGAGCCTTTTTAAAAATATATATATAACAGCAGAACCATGGGAAAATGGCTGGTAAAGGAGTAATATTTTTAGTCCATGAACAGAAATATTTTCTCAGGAACATGAATTGTTCGGCCATGGAAAAGGAAAGAAAGTGTGGTGTTTTGGTATGTATCCAAGAATATCCTCAGAAGTACTCAAGTTAGAATCGAGTTCTTTGGCAGAGAATGAGAGTAGCGAAAGATAAGTTAGATGTTTTAGATAGAGAAAATACAAAACCTCTATTAAGAGGGTGGAAAAGCAAATTATATACTTTATGATAATACATGGGTCTACTTTTAAAATAATACTAGAACATATAAAATTTCTATCAAGTTCAAAAAATAAAAATAGAGAAAAATTCTTTATAATGAGCTTTATTCAAAAGAAAATGGGTATACTGTACGTCTGTAAACAAATATTAAATCCAAATGAAATAAGTGGCATTTTAGGAAAACCTATATACACAACACATATGCATAAAAAATTAACAACAACAAAAACTTGACTGAACCACCAATAATTTAAAGAAATGGAAATTTAAGGACAATGTGTAGTCTCAAGGGTCATGACCATTGAAATCAGATTTTTTCTGATTTTTTCATACTGTGTGATCTTGATTAATTTTTATGCCCCAGTTCCAAAATCTTTATAAAAATTGACATAATAACAATACCTGTTTCATAATGCTTTTTGTTGTTCTTTTATGAATTTAAAATAGTGTATGTAAAGTTTTTAGTGTGTTGCTTAGCATATAAGTTAATATTATTATTATAGCTACACCTTACTCCCTTAAAAAGCCCATGTCCATTTGGTTTTACTAAACATCACTGAACTTTGAGAAATTAGAATGTTAGAGTATTTCAGACAATAAACATCCCATATTTCTATATAACTCTAATAGCAATATTGGCAAAAGATAGAAACATAAGATAAATATACTAAGTCTCTTAAATCATCAGCTTTGTTTTGTTCTTAATTTTGTGGGTCAGAATTTTAGGATGAACTCTGCTATGCAGTTCTCTCTTGGATCTCTCATATGGTTGCAGTTGAGTGTCACCAGGGACTGCTATCATCTCAAGTCCCAAAGGGGATGGCCATGAAAGATGACTTGCCCACATGGCTGGTCATCGATGCTGTCGGCTGCAGTGTTACTGAAACTGTCCCTTGGAGCACTTCCCCATGCCTCTCTCAGGGAGTGATCTTAATCTGTGGTTGAACTTCTCAGGCTGTAACTCAAGAGTCCAAAAGTAAATGTCCCTGCAGCCAAGGCGGAAGCTAAGTGGCCTTTTATGACCCAGTCTTGAAAATCTCATACTGGCATTTCAGCTGTATTCTATTGGTCAGAGCAGTAACAAGCCTTTCATATTCAAGGGGTGAGGTATAGACTCCCACTGTTTGATGGAAATAGAGCCAAAGTGTTTGTAGACATTGTTTTTAAAACCACCACACATGCCTAAAAGTAATTAATTTGAAGACTGCAGGAATAGTTTAACTTAAAACTTTAAAAAATAAAGTTATCTTCTCAATAGGGATAGAAAAGATATTTGATAAAATTCAATGCCTATTCTTGATTAAAAATTTGAAGAATAAGCTAGGAGAAACCTGCAAATAGGTTTGACTGACAGGAAAGAACACTAACCTCAAAGTTAAAATGTTTATTCATTTAACAAATATTTACTGAGCTTTTATTATGAGAAATTTATTTTTCTTGAACAAATACTTACTGAGCGTCTATTCTGTGAAGCAATTTTTTTATTGAATATAGAGCAATGAATGAACAATGCCTATACTTAAATGAAATTTACTGGAATAGGAGAGAAAAAAAGAACACTGTATCTGATCTTACCTTTATATGTTAGAGAAATTCCTACTAATTCTTTCAGATGTGTTCCACTTATCAACTCCTACATTAGTGGTCAGCATACTACAGTCTGCAGGCTAAATCCTTCTCATTGTCTGTATAAATGAACTTTTATTGAAACACAGCAACACCCATTACTTATTGTTTCTGGCTGCTTTGATGCTATGTTGGTGGAGTGCAGTAGTTGAGACTGAGACCATGTGGTCTTCAGGCTTGAAAATATTTACTAACTAGTTTTTTAAAGAATAAGTTTGCCAGCCCTTTGCTACAAAGATTTATTGGAGTTTCCAAGCAAATTCTTACATAAATAATACACTTAGACTATGACTTTCATAGATTCTTTTATACTATATTAACTTTATGTCTCCTTTACCACACAAAAGTTTTTGAGGGTCATACCTATGAGTTAATCATAATTGAATATCCAACTGCAATTCCAATGTTAGATATGTTGAAGTTACTCCATTAAAAACTTTATAGCTGTCTGAAGAAATCATTGGGCTCTGTGTCTAGTCTTCCCTCATTACTATTTCTCTCTGGGTGATCTCTTCTATTCTTGCAGCCTCAGGTAATGCCTCAAAAGATTAATCCTCAGTTTAAAGGTGTCCTTTATTTATTTCCAACACTTGAGAAAGAATCTTCAATCACATCTGTTGCAGGTGATTGAAAATCAATATATTCTTATTAAGACAAAGTACTTTATCCCACCAGAAATATATTTCTTTTTGTAATCATCATTTCAAACCAATGGCCTCACAATTGTTCTAGGTAGTATAGCATACTGATTAAGAATATTAGCCAGAGATGCAAACAGTAAAAGAGATCAAACTATTTTAATTTTATCCAGACAAGAAAACTAAATGTCAACCCATAGCAAAGGAGGAAATAAATGGATAGGAAGTTTCCAATTAGCCACCTACTTCTGCTAATTCTACTTCTGAAATGTTTGTTTATTGGACTACTTGTTTTCATTCTCAAAGGCACTAAAGGCACATATTTCCCAAGGACCAGAGACTAAACTTTTCTGGCAGAAATCTAATTCTTCTAATTGTCCTACCTCTTAGCTGCCGTCACCAATTCATTATTTTATTTATTTCACCCAATACATAATGTAAGAGTGCTTAGGGTATAAGGCTAGGTGATAAGTACAGGACAGTAAGTAGAGTTCCAGGTCTTTAAGGCATCTGTTTAGACTAAAATTAAAAATGTCAGAGGGATGGAGGAGGGCGGGTGGGTGGAGGTGAAGAGAGTAACTAAAGAATTTATATGCATAGATGCACAATCCAAGGACACGGACAATGGTGGGGAGAGAGACTGGGGAGGGGGATGGGATGGGGTGGAATGGGTCATTGGGGAGAAAAAGGGACATCTGTAATATTTCAAACAAACAAAAAAAATTAACAAAAATAAATGAAGCTTAGCCTGGCCAGTGTGGCTCGGTGGTTGAGCATCGACCTATGATCCAGGAGATCACAGTTTAATTCCCTGTCAAGGCAAATGGTTGGGTTGTAGGCTTAATCCCCAGCCAGGGGTGGGCAAGGCAGCTGATCAATGACTCTCTCATCATTAATGTTTCTATCTCTCTTTCCCTCTCCCTTCCTTTCTCTGTAATCAATAAAATATTTTTTTAAAAAAAAGAAGCTTAAAAAGTTAAAATTATACAAATATATATATAGGGATGGGCAAAAGTAGGTTTACAGTTGTGAGTACACAAAACACAGTTTATTCTTATATTATTATTTATTAATTATTTTATTATTTATTTGTATTAACACTGTAAACTTACTTTTGCACAGCCCTGTATATGTATATATATGAATGTGTGTATATGTGTATATAGATATACCAATATTTTCATCATTCTCTGGTTGCTGTCATATACTGTTAACCAAAGAAAATCAGCTCCACACTCTTATTGCCCATTCTTATTCCATGAACATTATTAACTCTGCCTATTGTACTTGCTCTCAGCTAATAGCGAATACACTTTATGTTCCCCTGATTTCATTGTGGTCTGGATCTTGTGTCATTTATTTCTCTATAATCTCTTTTTATGCCTTAATATTTATTTGAGGGAATATTTTTTGACTCATAGTGCCTGATGAATGGTCAGGAAGTTAGTTTTGTAACTCTTCCACAGGAAAACAAACAAACAACGATTCTCAATGTAAAACATACTTTTACAGATATACAAGGAATCTCTAAGGAAATCATAGCAGAAACAGATCAACATGCAGAGAAAATTCTGAATTGTTCAAATTTCTAAGGAAGTCTTAGGAACATTTATAAACATTAGCACTGCCTGAAAGAATTGAATCCCAACTGTAGGATGCTGACTGAAAATGTGATGGGATTTATATTGACCTGTGAAGAAACACCTACGTGGTAATTAGGATAAAACAGTATTGTTCAGGAAATAATCCCAGTTTAGCAACAAATGGGCCAATATAAACAGAGCATAATTAAAATATATCTACCACCATATTGAAGGTGATTATCTCAAAGGAATGGAATTGCAGTTGATTATATCTGATTATCACATAAAAGTTATATACACATAAAAATGTTGATATTCAAGTTAACAAGTTTTTAAAAAATTAGTCTTCTTTTTATTCTGTCCTATCATTTCAGTCATGTTTCTTACATTTAGTAAAATGTCAAAAGTAGAATTATCATTGTGAAAGTGATCATTTTAAGTTGGAATTTTCTACCTGGACTTCAAAGTCCTTATTTACTTAGAAAGAAGTATACATTTAAAATATTTATTTAAATTAAGATCAATTCTAAGAGACAACTAGAATTTATTACTTTATCATAAATGTAATTTACATATACATTTTATATTCTTCTCTCATTAACAATATGATCGAAAAATGTATTTTGATGTTTGAAAGCTTATTTATTCAAGTGAACTTTCTCTTATTACTCTATAATGCCATTCAGAGTACTATTACAGGGTGCAAAATAAAACTTCATTATTGATTAGAATACATGTTTAAAGGTCAACTCTAGCAAAGCATTTCAAAACTTGATTAGATTATGCTTGTTAAAGTTTCTGCACACCTTTGAAATTCAGAGTAATTACATTTAAACAATATATTGGCAGGAAAAATTATGGTTATGCTGCAAACTATGACATTACTAGGTCAAATAAGGCATTTCTAAGCTTTGGCATTTATAGGTCCTGCTATTGTCAGAGAACAAAAATTTAGGTTTATATTAGTTTTAAACTAATTAGGTACTCTTATATATTCTATTTTCTCTAGTAAGAAAACTAAATATAAATTCTTTATTTTTTTAATGTTTTTATTGATTTTAGAGAGACAGGAGGGGAGAGAAATAAATTTTTATGAAATGATTTATTAAAATAATTATGTATTTTTATAAGTTATACTGACAAGGATTAATCTTAAGGCTAATTTTTGTACTTTATTTTGTTATAACTATATCTTTATTGATTTCAGCGAGAGGAAGGGAGAGGATGAGAGAGAGAGAAACATCAATGATGAGAGAGTCATTGATTGGGTGCTTCCTGCACGCCCGACTGGGGATCCAGCCCACAGCTCAGGTATGTGCCCTGACAGGGAATCGAACCATGATCTCCTGGATCCTAGGTCAATGTTCAATAGATATTTTTTAAATCACATATATTTATAATCCCATATAGGGCCCTAATACCAGGTAATAAACTTAAAAATGTAGAAATAGTCATTTAATTGTCCAGTATTATTATAATAGATTGACAGGATGCTGAAGACAACTGTATATCAGTAAAAAAAAATAAATGAATAAAATAAATTCCTGATTATTTTTTGACTCGGGATTCAGATTATATATAATTGCTCAATACACAATTAGTTATCTAATCTGTGACATAAATGGTCCTTTTAATTAACAACGCTTTATATAGCATTATCACAGGGTTACAGAACTACACATTAAGAAATAGTTTCAACATTTCCCAAGATTCAAAGTATTTTGAGAGAGAAATAAATCTAGAGTGCACTGAATGAACTGGTAAAATTCAGTTTTACTAGTCTTCAATCATCTCTAATATCTGACTGTGAAAGAGATAACATTAACACAATATCATGATATTGGTCTGATACCACCAGAAATTAAAGTTTTTCTTTTACAGCTTTCAAATGTTTAGGCATTGGTAGCTGAATAAGAAAAATATGTCCCTGGAAGCAGTTTTAGGCTCATGGTAATGCTGCTTTTATACTTCGAGTATTTACCTGACTTCCAGTGTAGATATAAGTTCAAACAAATGTTTTGCACCTGCATGGGAAGCAAAGGCCCCAAATGAAACCTAAATATCACGGCAAAGGGGACAAGGGCTATGTAGGGCAAACCTGACTCCCGGGCTCTCCATGTGCTCCAGAATAGATTAAATGCTTCACTATGTTTTGGCAGCACTGCTAGATCTATATCCCTAGGGCGAAATTGAAGACATAGTTGCATTCAATACAGACATAGATCTCCAGAAAGATATTTTCATAAGCAAGCATTGCAGGCATTCGGCTGTGTGTGCCAAGAATATCTCATGAAGCAGAGTGCGGGCCTGGAATGAACATGCTGGACTACAGAGGAGGCTGTGGAAACAGTGACTGCTTCAGTGACACCCATAGCAGCAGGAGATGACAACAGCAGTCGTAGCAGCAGCAGAAAAGGGCTATTTTTCCATTTATAAATGCAATTGAACATATGGCTAGCTTAATTAGGACTTTTCTCATTAACTCAGAATAGGCAGCCTCTATTGCAGCACCCTCGATAGAGAATCTGCATGAATAACGATCTATAGGTTTGCAAAAAGGCCATTTAATAAGTTGGAAACCAAGAAGTCAGCTATGAGCATCTGTGCAACATTTGCTTATTTTTACCATATTTAGTTACTCTCTGCTGTGTACCACGAGCCCTCGAGCCACATTCGCGACTCCCATTGATAAGAATGGCTCATTTAGTGCCACCTCCATAGAATCTGCTTGTAGTTAGAAGTTGAAGCACCATTAAAACACAAGAAAATATTAACAGAGCTGTATGCAGAGAAAGCATACATTTGTATGCTGCAATTATGTTAATGGGATAGGGGAAACAAGAAAAATAAATTTGGAATTTTCCATTAAAGGAAACTTACATTGCCAGAATGGGTTCTCTTTTCTCTCCACAAATAAAATGAAAGTTAAAATGATATTAGCCTGTGAGCCTCTTACACTGCAGATGCACATTACAAGGACAGAATGATTTGTAGGAATAGGCATTCTTTGGTATTTTTTTGTGTACCTAACATTTAGGATTTGGAGTCAGGCAGGGATAGAAGCATGATTAAGGAGCTGATCCTTAGAATTACAATGTCTGGATGAACTTGGACTAAGCAAAGGTGGATGATATTTATATTTTAAAATTAAATAATTAGGTAAGTAATGAAGATAGGAAGTTTAGAGCCCAGACTCCAGTTTTAGCAGAACTGGTTTCAAACATCCATTATTCCACTTTCGCCTTAGACAAGTTACTTATCTTCACTGTGCTCATTTCACAGTCAATAAGATGGCCCTGATAACATTGCCCTGCCTCATAGTGTGGGTGTGAGTAGTAATTATGATATGACATATAAAGTATTGAGAAACACATCTACCAGAGGGGCAGAGCTTAGTAAATGGGAAAAGAAATTCTCTATAATTGACCCTAAATTCTATAGTTCTCTGAAATGATAATTTTTAAAGGAAAACAAATACCTAAAATAGGCCCAAGTATTTAAATTACTTGCATTTGAGGCCCAATTCTTTTTATTTCATTATGTAGATGGAACCACAAACTTAGTTGCTCTAAGCCAGTTTCCAAACTCCGTATGATCAAAATCTGCTAGTGTACTTGTTAAAAACCCAGGTTCCCAAGGCCTTCTCTTGGAGATTTCAATTAGAAATAAGGCAGGGAATGAAACTGCCAGGTTTTAGAAACACAAGCCATGTGGCTAGAAATTAAACAATCCAAGTAAACCTTTCTTTGTGCCTTATGCCCAAATAGGTAATAGCCTGGAAATGAAATAAAAGTAATTTTGTTTCTACTATTTTTAATATTAAGTAAAAAAGAAATTCTCTATAATTGACTCTAAATTCTATAGTGCTCTGAAATAATTTTTAAAGGAAAACGAAGATCTAAAATATGCCCAGGTGTAGTAAATTGAGCTAATTAACCACAACAACAAAAATAACCTTCACAGAGCGCTCATTATTACTGCTGACCTAGAAAATCAAGTGAGTATCATTGATTGTGGTCTATCGTCAAAACTTAGGTAAATGTCTACTTAGTTATGTAGATGCTGTAGGCAAAATACCTTGGAATAATTTTGTTTTTGTTGTTATTTATACATCATTACTGTTTACTACCTCTAAGAAAATGCTGCCTTTATTAATAAAACAAAACCTTGAATGTCTGCATTTGATATTAGGATGTGAAGTTCCTAGAACTGACTTAGGGAACATTCAGTGCCTCTGACATTCACTTGTCCCTAGTAAATTCTATTCTAATCAGTGCCAACACCACTCTGACATGTTCCCTTTGTTGATCTGGCCTCAGCAGAGTAAAAATTCCTTGCCTTCACCCTCCTTCAAGTAAATTAAATATAATGGGACATTTCAAGAATATTTTTTATAATTCCAAACACATAATAAAATCATCTTACCAATATAAGATTCTCAGTACATCCTAAGCAAGGTGCTTCCCTGGTTTTTTCTTACACACTCTGGATGGTCATCCATTATCTTGAAAGAGATGTTTACTTCCACCTTGTGGGCCTATTTCCTTAAAGCTGTCACAACTTAGCCTCTCTCCTGAGGGATGATCACTATGATTCAGACATCTTCAAAATCAAAATCGATAATATAATAAGGAACTCTCTCTCCAGCCTACCTAGGTCTCACTTCAGCCAGTCAGGCTCCAGTCAACATATTAACTCTTCAGGAGAAAATTTATACAAAATATCTGTTGTATCTGTTGACTGTATTTTTAGGTGACATAATCCTTCCCACAGAACTAATTTTTAATTCTCTCTGTGTGTGTATATATTTTCTGGCAATGCCATTTAAAAAATGAGTAATTTATTGAAGACCATTAAGTACATAAGTACAAAACAATAGAGGCGAAGTTAACATCAAAGAAACTTTCCTTTTGTATCACTAAAATTGACTATAAGAGTATTTCTTTTCTTCTATATATCCCCTCGCATTTGAGATGGGACACAACTCTCTAGAAGCTTTTCATGTTTCTGCATATCTTCGAGCAGAGGCACTGATTTAATTTTGTTCCAGATGATTTTTTCAAGGAGAACTGCCTAGTGAACAGACTTGGTCTAGAGATACTGTATCCTTCCAGAAAAAAGGGCAGGCAAGCTTAGGACCATTATAAAAGAAGTGGGTTTCCTAACCTCAGGGGGTTTCTCTCCTGTGGTGACACTCACTGTATGGGCAAGTATCCTCTGGCCCTATTTGCATGATCCTACAGAAACTGATGGTCAGAGGACTAATGAAAATGATAATGCTGTGATTGATAAATTGTCTCTTTCTCTGACCCAGGAGACTCATGTCTTCTAGCAGCATCCACGACAGTGTGGCATGCTAACTTGATGACTTGTAAATAGGGTAAAATCTAAAACACTTCACAGTTCTTGACAGAAGCGGACAATTTGTGTGTTTCTTTTTAATTATCCTAAATATCTACTGAAAATCTAAAATTAATGAGAAATCTGATATTAATCCATTATGAAAAGTATAGAGAATTTAAAAATGCTTAATTTTTTGTTGCAAAAAATGCACTTTGATTTGCAAAACCACAGATTTAAAAAGAACGAATGGACATTTAACATGCCAACTAGCTGTCTTATAGTATAAGGATATACCTGTAAATGAACTTGCATCTGTTTGGCTCTGGTCCGTTCAGATCCCCTTGATCTCCTTTTGGTTGTGATCAGATATAATGGCTCTCAGGGGAAAGCTGTGTTGTCTTTCTACTGAGTTACTTTTATCTGGATGAACCGGACATAAGGATCAAATTCTAAGTCATACATCAGGCAAACAAACTGATGAACAGTTAGGAATTAAGTTTATAAACAAGTTTCAAGAACAGATTCTGAGTTTAGATAGCAAGCAAAAAAGAGGGAGATAAAATAGATTAAGATTCCCAAAGCTAGTCAGACAGTCAATCAGATTCCAGATAAAAAGCAATGGCATGAAGTTTATAGCTCAAAGATAAAAACCAGTGTGAGAAAGATCACAGCAAAGAGAAAGAATACCTAAGCTTTCAGAAGCTAGAGCATTACTGGAACTGTCTTTCCTTCACTTGATTTATCCTTCAACAACCTAAAAATCTTCTATGCCTATTTTCTTTTTGAAAAATTCTAATATAACCTATTGTTTTTTTTTTTCTATCTCTGAGAAATCTTCCCCTCTCCCCATCTCCTGATGCCCTGCCCACTTTAACCTCTAAGCAAAACAACTGTTCCATGAACCATGACATCTTTTTAACTTGTTTAAAAATAGTATCACTTAACAAGAATCACTCACAACTCATCTTTTCCATCTCTCAAATAGCATTTTTACCTCCCATTTATGTTCTCTTATTTTCATTTGCATGTAGATTCTGCTTAATGTAGCATTCATTTGGGTTTATAAATATGGATTTCAAATTATCCTTTCTCTCTTATTTGTGAATAGCCTCTGAAGGACAGTGACAGTGATTCCAAATTCTTTTGAACTCCCTCCCAGCATGCACTGCTAAATGATGCTAAATGATGGTGAGACCTGCTGCCTTCAGTAGACTACTTCCTTGCTGCCTTACTTCTCATAGCCTTAATCTCTGAATTATGATGCCATGTGAAAATATGTTATGGTATTGGTGATATTTCTTTTTATTCTATTTAATTCTTCTGATTATTTTGTCATTATCACTAGAAACAATTTCCATCTAAGAAGGCACAAGATACATTGAGTAGTGACCTTTTAACTTAACATTACCAAACAGTACTGCCAAAGCTGAAATCAACAGACCTGATGCCAAGAAAAATTAACATGTAGCTCAATATTACCCGCCATGGGAAGAAAGCCAAAAAGAATGGTGTGGCTTGCCAAGACTCTGTAACCTTTTAATGTGAGCACTATTTTTCAGTGTTATTTGTTTTCTGCAGAGAAAAATAATCACAAACTCACTTTTTATGAAAACAGTTTTTCTCTTGCAAATGAGGTGGGGAATTTAAAAAAAAAAGCTTGGATAAAGTCCTATACTATATATTTTGCCTTAACACATTATTTAAAATGCTTTTCCAAATATTAAAATTTTTGCAATAGATTTACAGATAAACTGATTTACTAGGTTAAGATGTCTTATAAAAGGTGAAAGCAGTGTTGTTCTGGACCAGTTTATACTGGCTTGCAAGTACCAATTGTCCACATTTTCCCAACTCCAAGTTTCTTTTTTTTAATATATATATATATATATATATATATATATATATATATATATATATATCTTTATTGATTTCAGAGATAGAAAGGGAGAGGGGAAGAGATAGATAGAAACATCAATGATGAGAGAGTCATTGATCGGCTGCCTCCTGCACACCCCCGACTGGGGATCAAGCCAGCAACCAGGGCATGTGCCCTGACCTGGAATCGATCCCTGATCTCCTGATCCTAGGTCGATGCTCAACCACTGAGCCACGCCCAGCTGGGCCCAACTCCAAGTTTCAATGACATTTGATAGATTAAAATTGGCCATTATGGGAGTATTGATACCACAGAAATTGGAAAATGCTATATTAGGGCTTTTTAAATTTAATTATTTTTTTGAAGAGCTGGTTTATGGTAACACAGTTGTTTACAACTAAAGATATAAACATAGAATCATGGGCTATTATTCAACTTCAGATATTAGATCTGTTCAAAATGCTCACCTTGTACACAAGCTTAAGGATTTACATGAAAGTATCAAAGTGGGAATTCAGTGAGGGTATCAATTAGTGCTTAACATTTCTTATTTTGTCAACTCTTATTCAAATTATTTCTAAGTAAAAAAAATGTAATAAGCTCTGGCTGGTTTGGCTTGGTGGTTAGAGCATTGGCCTGCTGACTGAAAGGTCCAGGGTTTAATTCCAGCCAAGGGCATGTACCTCAGTTGTAGGGTCAATACCTGGCCCTGATTGGGGCTTGTGCAGGAGGCAACCAGTTAATGTGTCTCTCACATCAATGTCTCTCTCTCTCTCTCTCTATTCCTTCCACTTTCTCTGAAAAGCAGTGGAAAAATACTTTTCAGTGAGGATTTAAAATAATAATAATAAAAGAAATATTAGAGTTGACTATATTTCTCTGTAGATTTATTCTCTACTTAAATTAGGAATCTAACAAAAAACAAGTGACTTGAAAAGCTGTTTTTGTCCGGCCGGGCATGACTCTGCGGTTGAACGTCAACGCAGGATCCAGATCAGGGTTTGATTCCTGGTCAGGGCACATGCCCGGGTTGTGGGCTTGAGGCAGCTGATCAATGACTCTCTCATCATTGATGTTTCTATCTCTCCCTCTCCTTTCCTCTCTCTGAAATCAATAAAGATATATTAAAAAAAAGAAAGAAAGAAAGAAAGAAAGAAAGAAAGAAAGAAAGAAAGAAAGAAAGAAAGAAAGAAAGAAAGAAAGAAAGAAAAGCTGTTTTTAATATTATCTTTAACATTTTTATTCTTTTAAAATATTTTATTTGATTTGAAACATTATTTTCCAGTGACAATTTATTACAGCACTTTTGAATATTGAACAGAATACAGTATATTTTTTTCAAAGAAGTGTCAAGTGTATAAAATTGATTAATCACAATTTATTGAAGCACCACATAATTTGGTTAGCATTCTATATCTCGAAGCTTTAATCCATTGTTATAAAATGTAATGGTCTAGTCAATCCATGTTATAAGATCCATGTTATGTAAAGCATAGTTTTATATTCTTTCCTTTGAGCATACATGAGTTTTTATCTATATATTTACGTAATTATTAATCAATATTTTACTCTCACAGGACAGGCCTTGATTCTGTTTTTCTCACTATTGTATCTCAAGGAGTGATACAATGTCTGCCACAAATACATTTTTTTTTTTAAATGAATAAAATATCCTTAATGTACTCTAAGTATTTTCTTCAAATAATTCTTTCTCCAGACAAATTTTCCCCAAATATAGCAACTTGATGATTCCCAAGTTGACCTTCTACCTTACAGTCTAAATATCTTTAATCCTACCTATTCTTGTTTCTGTGTGGAATGTTCAACCTCTGCTTGGTTTCCTGGTAAATGCCATTGGCTTTTAATTGTTAGTTGTTTGATACCTTCCTTGATGAAGCCAGCCAAAGCAAAATTCATCCCTCTATCCTTTGTTTAACTAGATCTTGTTGTAAAATATCAAGAATAATAAGTAAAGGTTAAATTAAGCTATGAGTATTCCATAGCACAAACATGAAATTATATGCATTGATTGAAGGGTTTATTTCCTTTTGCATGTGTTTCTGCCTATGTTAATTAACACCTTAAAATTTGGATTGAGTTACCATGTTTTTCTGTTTACTAGCCTAATTCCCTAGTGTTTCAGCTACTTTAATTATTGCTGATCACTGACCTGAAGCAAAGAAGCAATTTCCTTGTAAAAGTACTAATTACCAACTAAGTGCTTGGTATTTAGGGCATAGAAAGCAAGAAAGAAAAGCAAGAGTTAAGATGCTAATAAAAAAAGTGCTTAAATTTGTATGCATTTCCACTTTCAGAGTCCAGATATCTTGTTTTGTATGTAAATTTCATGAAGAATCTCTCTTTACTTTAAATATTCTACCGAAATATAGTATTATAGTATAAAATAATCTGAGCCATATTTTTAAAGGTTAGAATACTATATATAAATAAAACAGTTAATATCCACTCTATTATTGGTTACTATAAGCACTATTGTGTAAGAGGAAAAAAAGGAAGAAAATTAAGATTTATAATCATATATAAAAGCAATATTTATTGTAGTCTAATACTATGGCATTTAATTGAATTTATTACATTATACTAATATAAGCATACAATCTGAAAAAATATTAAAGTTATTATTGAATGAATACTAAATCAAAATATATTAATGGTCAGGGTTTAGCATATGTAAATAATTAGATGTTATAATATACATAAACCAACTTATTTAAAATTAAAAGACATGCTGATAGCCATCTAAATCTAATCGAAATTTTAAACATAAAGACAAATTAAGAATGTTCTACTCTTATTACTATTTATTATTATTTTTTAAATTATTATTACTATCTTATATGCTAAATTTCACTGGATTCTCTAGAAATTATTTGTTTTTAATTCAAACGCTATGATATTTAGCTTTTTAGTTTTATAAAAGAATGATTCTTAGTTCTTAAAAGGCCTCTTGCTTGTACTGTAAAAGCCTAATGAGCCAAGGACACCGGCCTAAGGCTCTAGTCTGAGAGCATCAGACATTTGGGTACGATTCAGTGATGAAGGTGCGACACAGGAACAGAGGAATGTGCTTCACAAGAGGTGGAGGGAAGTGTCTCTTGCGTGGTCTCAGTTTGTGCTGATGGGTAACAAGGAGCATCTAAGGGGAACACAGCAGGCTGAATTCTGCTTCTATGGTAGGAGTAGAAGACGGTAATCACCAAAGATGGGGTGAGCTCATGAGGTGTGGGCAGGTGAGCAACTGAACGTCTTCAGTAATGAATAAAAAAAAGCAAAGTGATTCTGGGGCATCATTGCTAAGAAAGAAGTCATCACTCAAAGACAAGGTTCATATGGCATTTTGCAAATACTGTATGACTTTGAGAGAAACAGGCTTTCTTGTTAACTTTGCTTCTGGCTTTATTTCTGTCTATTGTCACACACTGATTGAAGTCAGGGGTACTCTTTTTTCTTTCCCAGTGCAAGCTGATTTTTCACCCTTTTTGTACATACACGTTTTATATTCTTGTATCATCATAAATGAACAATATTTTTGTCTTAGTCCATTCAGGCTCCTATAGCAAAGGAAGTTATAAAATGGCTGGCTTATAAACAACAGACATTTATTTCTCACATTTCTGAAGGCTAGAGGTCCAAGATCAAGAAGCCAGGAGATTCAGTGCCTGGGGAGTGACCCCTTCCAAGCGGGCCATGTTCCAACTCACATAGCAGGAGGGGCCTCTTTCATAAGAGCACTGACTCCTTTCATGAGGGCTCCCACCTCAAGACCTAATCAAAAGCCCCACTCCGCATACAATGGCATTGGGGGTTAGGATTTCAACACGTAACTTTTGGGAGAACAGAAACTTTCAGATCATAGCAGTCACTCTATATATTTCAGTAATTTTAAACCATCAAATATATATTTTTTAAAGACAATGTCCCCACATTCATGCATTTTCCTTTTACTTATGTTTTCTTATTAATTTAATAGAGTTCTTCATATATTCTAGCTACAAGGCTATCGGAGATTAAAACAACCTTTGTAAGCTTCTTTCCTCACTCTGTGCCTGGCCTTTTCACTGTCTTAATGATACTGGCAGAGTTCATTTCCTTATGACTGTGGCTAAGTATGTTTTCTAGGCTCTTTTTGGAGGCCACAGTCAGATCATGGAAGTCACCCACAATCCTTAGAGGCTGCACACAGTTCCTTATTTTGGCTTCTCCAAAATAGTTACTTACTTCGTTAAGTCTGCAAGGTGAGTTTCTAGCTCCAATAGGCTAGGAAGGAGGCATATAGCATAATATATTCAGGACAGTGACATCCATCTTCTTGGCCATATAATGTCACTCAGTCATGATAGTAACATAACATTTCCTTCGCCATATTCTATTAGTTAGAAGCAAGAGTCAGGTCCCATTTGCACTCAAAGGAGAGGATCACAAGGGGCATAAATACCAGGAAGTGAGCATAATAGGAGGTTAACCTGGAGTCTGTCCTACCCAGTGACTCACATCACACCTTATGTCTGAAACAAGCTCAACATGAATAGCACTGGTACTATTCAATGATCTCCATCTGTCTAGTTTTATCTGCATTATTTACTTCATATAAAGTTTCCATGGAAATTAATCACCCCCAAGGAATAGCTATTTTAATGCATTTAATTTTATTTGAAATTTATTAAAACTAGTGAGTTTTTGCTTTCCTTCATATTTTTATATAAAGGTTCATGGTGCTATAAAAACATAATTATAATTATTATTTACTTAATCTGTTACATTGATATTTTCTTTTCCTGAAACCTCATTCATTATTTGCAGATTACGTTTGTCTTGCAATTTCATCATATGAGTAAAATATCAAGATTTACATTTATCTATTGTCCATTTCTAGCTGAAATGCTGTGTTGAAAATATTTCTGTGTGTTTTCTGTCGTTGAAAGTATGTTCAAAAGCTTTACTGGATTGCAATTTTTTAGATTGCTTAAAGAAGGCCCCAAGGAAATGATAGTGATATTGGCTATTTTCTAAATACCTCAAACATGGCTGGTTTTGAAGAAACTATTTTTTAAAAGGAGTTATAATTGACAGATAATTAAAACGTTTGAACACCTAATTAGAAATGCCATCACAGCTAGAGGTATCTTTTTCTTTCTGAAGCTACACAAAATCTCTCTCTCATCACAGTGTGCTGAATATAGCCAATACTATAGAAATTAGTCTACAGGCTCAGTAAACAGTTATTTTAAAAAATCCAGAATCAATATGTTTATGTAAATCTACAGTGACGAATAATTGCTTTTCTCTAAAAGGAATGCTATTCTAAGAAGAAATGACCAAAAATTAAGGGAAAGTTGCATATTTTTTGCATATTTCAAAATAAAGTAATTTCTTTTTATCAAGATGAGCTCGTAAGAACTTCAAAAGAATTATTAGCTTTGCATGTCTATCCCTAGTTGTTCCAAAGGTCATCTTCAGAAATTTAAGATTAAAGATATTTTCTGAGTCTTAGATTCACCTATAGCATAGGTTGAACCAAAAAAGCTCCACATTTATTTTCTATCTAGTAACCTATAAATATCTATCTATCTGTCTAATAGGATGTTAGGTATAAATAGGGAAATTTATTTAACGTATTGTGTGCTATAGACACAATGAGAGAGTGAGCCTCAATAATTTTGAGGATTTCCCCTCTCTCCCTTGGATTTAACATTCTGAATTGGTCCCTTTTCTTCGATTTTTAGATTTGAAATATTTTTTTTTCCTAACCAACATTATGCTCCCTGGATTAAGAAAAACATGCATATTTGTATATTGAAATACTAATGTCTATCAGTAGGTGTGTAAGTTTGTGAGACTGGAGTACACTCCTCGAAAGGTCAGCCGTCACTCCTCCCTCGCAGGTTTGGTGCTGTGGGGGCCTTTCCTGGTTCCTCCAACCAGGGCACCCCTTGAAAAACTAGCTGCCTCTATCCTGTGAGTAGCTCGAAAAGGGGGAAAGTGGAGCAGTTGCTCCCAGGGAAGCAGGCTGCGGACATCATTCAAATGGATGCTAATTTCTTTTGCAGCCATTGAAGTGCTAATGTGCAGGCCCATTGCCCCTGGCCTAAAAGTTCTGAATTTTGTTTCCTCTTTCGGCTCTGCTCTTCCTCTAGGAGCAAAATGAAAGTCACAGCTCTGGACATTTTGCTAAGCAGTGGACATTATAAAATAACCTTTTTGTTGAAAGTGTTACAGATCTTCCCTTTTGTTCCCCATTGACCCCCTCCAACCTGCTCTGGCCCCCTCCCATCTTCCCACAGAAAATTATAGCAGAAGGGGAAAGAACTTTATAAAATGCACAATTGTCCTTTTTCTTATTTCAATAACAGATGTAAGAGATCATCTTCTAGGAAAGCCTCCTGAACAAGCTGCATCTATAATTTCTTGGGCATAATTATGTTCCCTGGACTAAACCTCCATAAGCCTATCTGTGTAAGGTTTTTGTCATCCTTACTGTCGATTTCGAAATTTAAGCAATTAGTATCCAATTTATGACAGTCGCAGGTTCAAATCTTGACCTCCATTTTAGGCTTTTATTTTTAATTAAATTTATTGGGGAGACATTGGTTTAATAATATTATATAGGTTTCAAGTGTACAATTCTATGATACATTATCTATATATTGCATTGTGTGCCCACCACCCAATCATCACTATACACACCACCCTTCACTACCCCCACACACCCCTTTTCCCCTGGTAACAATCATGCTGTTGTTGGAGTTTTTGTTTGTTTTTGTCTTGTTTGTTCATTTGTTTTTAGTTTATATGCCACAAATGAGTGAAATAATATGCTTCTTGACTTTTTCTGTCTGACTTATTTTGATTAGTATGACATTTCTTCTTAGGGATTCTAAGGTTAGCTTGTAAAACTTAGTGGGCTCTGCATGAGTGTAGCAAATTTTAACAAACTTTGATTAATTTCTTTTCATCTACAAACCAAGTTCAAAACTTTAAACACTAGTTATGTATTCAAAATTGGTTTATTCTTTAGAATTCAATTTTCAGTTTTAGCCTTCTTCTGAGTACCTAAATAATTCTTATAAATATAAATACAGTGTACAAATACAGTGAACCTAAAATATTTGATGCTATAGTGCCATGCACAAATTTAATAAGATTTTCAGATAAAGTATAAAGCTAAATCAATTATTCACTTACAACATTAAAGTTGAGTTGCAATGCAATTATTCTAAAAGGCCAGGTTCTCTTAAATATACAAGATTATATAATTGCATATTTATTCTTCAGCTTTAGTTTCCTAATTTGCAGCTTCCTGTCAGGCATATGATGGCCCTCTTCTCTTATCCCTTATATTTAGTAGTTTCTCCATAATCATTTTGATCTTTCAATTTGTAATTTTCCCCTACCTTTTAATTCTTTATCTTTTATACAGCATTCTCTGTAGTTCTTAATTGCTCTTGGTGTTCTTGATAATTTGATTTCCATATATGAAATGGTTTCTCTCCACTCTTTTAAACCTTGACCTTTATAACTTTTCATAGCTTCTTTCTGTCCAATTGTCTCATGCTTGAGTTTTAATCATTGTAATATAAACAATTTTTAAAATTTATTTTTAAAGATGATTTAAAAACCACTTAAAATACTAGTTTGGAGTTCTCATTTGTTTTGGGTGTATTTTTTTCTCCTTGGTTTCATTGTCTATACTGCAATTATTCTGTTTACTATTTTCTTTTGTATTTTTATAGTTGTATAAGATTTGACTTCAGGCTTTTTCCCTTTTTTTTGCATTTAGGTTAGATATATACTTTGAGGAGATAATTCTACCATAGGATTAAGAGCTATTGTATTAAAATATTTTTCAACCTATAGAGCTTTAGGGTTTCATCTTCTGTTCTTATTACAAGTGTAAAACATTTGGACCTATTCTTTATGAAATATGCCTCTTATTTTTTAAATTTTTATTCAGATATTCTTTTTCTTTTGTTCTTAGATTCCCTGTTCTGTTCAATTTGGATAAGATGTCCACAAGTTTCATATTATTGAAGGGATTTATTGTGGAAGCAAATTTCGGGTGTAAATTAGCAGAGTTTATAGGGTCAAAACATCCCCAAACTTACTGAATTTCTAGTGAGTTTCTTGCACTAAGAGGTAAATTGGACACTATAAAACTTCTGTTGGTTTGGTTGCTATTCTTAAAGCATGTCATTAAAATTTTCAGATGTGTTAGAGACGCCTCCTTTTGGAAGCTGAATGTCTTTCGGCTATTTCTGCATGTTCCTTCTCTCAAGGATATGAGAAGCACTTCACTTTACCTTTTTCTTGGTCATATTTGCTTTTGGAGTCAAGTCTTTATGCTTATCATAGTTTGACCCATTCTACTTCTATTTCATAATTCATAGCAATACATTTTATTACTAGTTTTGTTCATATTTTCTCTAGGATTTTTGTTTTGTCCTTTTTAGTGAAGGAAAAAATAAACCATCCAACAAAATAAAACAAAACAAAAAACACCTTTGCAGGAATCTTGTTTTCTTGTTTCTTTGTTGTTGTTTAAGCATTACTCTCCACCCATCTACAGTTTAATAATTATGGTCCAATCTGTATAATTTACTTTATTTTGAGAGGTGTCAACTTTACTACCAAGAATGATTTTTTTAATTATAAATTTTTATATTTTCTTTTTAAAATTATAAAATTATTTTATACCCACTTTTTCCCATGTGTAATATCCTCTCACAGACTTTTGTCAAGTCCTTGGTTTTCCTCACTTCTTTGGCCTAGAGCAACTTTACTATATATGTTTTCAGTATCCATTAGTAGAACTCATACAGGGATTGAATAATGCTTGAGTGATTAACTTTATTTAGCAAAATTAATATAACAATAAGAGTGATTTAAATAATTTTATTGTTATCTAAAATAGGAAAAGTGATTTGGGTAGCTGAATGTTAACTATGAAACATGTTTGTATGGTTTTTAGTTTGTGTCATTACTTTTTTATAAATCACTTAAAATGGCATTATAAATTGAATTACAGTAATGCTTCAATGTTTTCATGTGGTGTTCATAAAACTTATTTATTCAACAAATACTTATGCAGTCTACCATGTGCAAGGCATTGTTCAAGAAAGAATGCTGAATATAAGAGGTGAGGTTTCTGTTCTAGGTTGGTTATAACTATGATAAATTACTTGAATCTGGTATTTATGGGGTTGGGAAACAGATTAAATGTAATTAGAGACAAAACATTCCTTTGAACATGATTTCTTGCATAAAAATCTGGTTTAGTTACGTTGTCATTTGCATTTTTAATATATGTAATATATGTAACAACAAGAACAAAATTGCTGGTCATATTATCTTCTGACATGAAGAGTTTTACTTTGCACCTGACATAGTGAATCCTGTATCAGGGAGATTTTCCTTAAGTAGTTTAACTCTTTTACTAAAATTCTCTTTGCTATATTTAAATTTGCATTTTAAGTATCCATGGCACTTTTCTCATCAGTAACTATTTTAATCCAATTCTAAGTTACAGATTTCTTCCTGAATTCATATGGAAAAATTCCCTCTTCTTGAAAATGGGACTTGATACAACTTATATGACCTGACATAATGGGTTTATTTATAAAAATATAGTAACTACTTTTGAATTTGGTCACTTTTGTTCTTTAGGCAGTGTCTGATGTATTTAAAAAGGATACATTATTTTCATTTACATATTCCAAATCTGTCTAGAATAACTAGATAAATTGAATATTGCTTTTAAAGAAGTTATTGTATTATAGTTTAAAGGGTTCCACATTTAGTTTTATACATTAATGAGCATGATTATAGATACTAAGAAATGCCATAGAAATCTTTATAGCAGGATGGGAGTCCAGCAGTTAATTATTTTGTATAATAATTTTTCAAAGCTACTACAAAGACACACATATAACTATGCTTCAAATAAGCATAACTATTTAATCCCCCAACAAAAATCTTATGAGATCATTCATCCATATAACTAATCTGTGACAACCAAAATTTTACAAAGAATGAACTTATGGTTTTATCTATATTATTTAGTTCCTTTACATAAATAGTACAAAATATTGTTTGTTTTAACATCTCTAGACTCAGTTATTTATATTTTTGCTAAAGAAACAACTTACTTTCATTAATGAAAATGAATTTTCTCTCTAGAGAAACACCTGGGGAATCATATGTTTCCTAGGTAAAAACCTGTGTTCCTAGGTAAAAGGTGTTGATTTCCCTTCTGTCTTCATTTCCTATTACTGAGTTCACAGGTGAATATTTGTGTAGGCAGAAGCAGCAATAAAACAGCTGTATCAAAAGCCATTCATTACTTCTTAAACACATCAAAACTGCCTCCAGGAAGTGTTCTCACACTTCTGTAATAGTTTAGTCATGTTTACCTTAGAACTTTATCACCAAAATGAAAAGTTGAGTAGTTGTGAATTTAAAAGCTAATCATATTTTTTTAGCATCTCAGATAGGTATCAAAAGTCTCTTGAACAGTTATTTTTCTGTATCATTTTAATTTTGTTATTATTGGTAATACTTCTAATATTAGTTGTAGGTAAATTTCCTTTAATGAATTCAAACCAATTTTAGGCTCTATAATATATAGAGCCTAAGATGAAGTTCAGAGCCTGGATTCTTTTGAAAAATCATTATACTTTAAAAACCTTGAAAGTTTTTATAATATTATTCTGTTAGTGATGTCTTATTAAATTTAACTATAATCAGAGAATATATTTTGCATACTTTCAATCTATGTAAGTTTGTTAAAATTTAATTTATGGCTCAGGATGTGGTATATCAGGCAATGCTGGTATGTACTTGAACAGAATTTATACTTCTATTGTTGGGTACAGTATTTTACAATTGTAAATTTGACCTCATTGCTTGATATTATTAATCAACACTGTACTTCCATTTCTTACCTCATCACTTGAGGTATACTGATCTATATTACTATTTACTAATTTGAAATTTAGTCTTGTTAGTATTTTGCTTAATGCAACTGAATGTTTTAAAGGCTTATTATTTTTTTTAATCCCCACCCAAGGATATTTCTTACACTGATTTTTTTTTTTTTTTTTTTTTTAGGGAGTGGAAGGGAGGGAAGGAAGGAGGGGGGGAGAGAGAGAGCGGAACGTTGATATGAGAGAGACACATCGATTGGTTGCCTCCTGAACGGCACCCTGACCAGGGCCAAGGAGGGAACCTGCAACCCAGGTACATGCTGTTGACTGGGAATCGAATCCACAACCCTTTGGTGTGTGGACCAATGCTCTAACTGCTGAGCAACACTGGCCAGGGCTAAGGATTTCTTTATATAATAAAAATTATATTTACTAGCATAGTTTTATCTGTTTATTCCATCATCTCTCTCATATCTATATTTGACTCTATCCATAGACTTCTCTATTGGTTATGGGTCATATTGTTCTGTTTCTTCATTTGTTGTTTTTGGTAGAGAACATAATTAATTTTCTATTGCTGAGTGAAACATTTTGTTGTTTTTAAAGACTCTTAAACCATTTTTTGCCAGGCATCCTGTAGCCTACAATGAATGTGACGTAAAAGCAACCAGTTATCTACTTTCTGGATAATGAGATTTTGAACAATTCACAGCTCTTCTTGAATACTGGGAATTGCCTTATAGATCTTTATTTTTTCCTTGGAAATTCTTGCCCAGCCTCATGGGTTTTCAGTCTATGCATGTGTAGATTGGCATATGAAGATTGAGAGGTAACTCTATGCAAATTTCTAGAATGCTTTCTCTGTATAGTTTCCTCCTCTCTGGAATTATACTCTATAAATATTCTAGTCCCTTCAGCTCCTTAAACTCAGATATTTGCCTCCTCGACTCAGTTAGCATATCAGGTTCTTCTCTGTAACACATATTGAAAGCTGACTTCATGAAGAAAGTCTGGGTAATGGTTGAGCTCAGCTCCTATATATTCCTTCTCATAGAGATTACTGTTCTGTGCTGGTCATTACCTGATATCTACAAACTGTTTTTTCATATGTTTTGCAAGAAGTTATGTCAGAAAAGACATTCCAGACCTTGACACTCTCTTGTAAGCACAAGTGGAAGTGTTGTACCTCATTTTATAACAGTTTTTACTTTTACCAAATATTTTTTTCCTAAGGCTGATATATGGCATTGCCTTATTGAAATATTAAAGTGGCTATTTGATATCTGTGCAAAGAATCCAAATTTATTGAGTGAAAATGCGCTTCAAGACCTAGACCCTGCTTACCTCTTTAGCTTTCATTTTTCCTACATTAACTGTATTGAACTACATATAAAATATATTAAAAATATATTACATTAAATGTAATGCCCTATATGGAAAAAACAGATGTTTCTCAAACAGATGTTAAGTTTTTTCTCTCAATTTTAATTCCATTTAATTTCATATCTGTCATTATTTTCACAAATTCCTTTAGATTTCCCTTTCTTAAGCTCTGCACTCCCTATCAGATACAAATGCAATAAACACATGCATAAAGTATTCAGTGCTAACAATATTGAGCTTTCCATAACACTGCAAGATATTAAGAGAAATATCTTTGTCATTTATGCCTCTATCACCAAGTTCCTTGCACAGTATCTTGCAAATATCCATCCTACTTCTTTTATTTAACTTTGAAAATATCTATAGATAATAGCAACATAAAAGAGAGGTCAATTCAAATTTTAAGAACTGACAGTTCTCAAAGTTGAAGCTGATGAATCCTTGTAGGATGTGGACTTGAAGACTTCCTCAATATCTTATTGTATAAAAAACTACTACATAACTTAGTGGATTAAAGAGGAGCAATTTTATTATTTCTCCTGATACTGTGGGCTGCCATCACCTAAGGGGTTGACTAGCCTGGAACATTCTAAATGAACAGTATAGTTGGTCCAGACAATCAGCTGGGGGCTTAGCTGAGACTATCAAATGAAACATCTCTGTTCTTAACCACTTGCCTGCCCCCTGATGAGCTGGGCTTCTCACAGAGTGGTGGCTCAGTTCTAAGAGGCATGATGTGAAAACCGACAGGCCTGTGAAAGCTGGGTTTCAAAGTCCACTCATGTGACTTGTGATACATTTCATTGCAAAGGCCCGTCACGAGGCCCACTCAGATTTAGGGCAGAGGAAGTAACCTTCACTTCTTGATGTGAGAAAGGGTATGGATGCACAGAGAGAGAAAGAATTGTTGGGGCTATTGTTTGATACTATTTTCCACAGGGAACTAGAAGAAATTATATTCTTGATGTCTCCTGGTATCCCTCTTTCAATGTAGTTTTCTTTGTAGTGTGTGTGGCAGGTAAGGGGGTGGAATGAGGAAAGACCCAGAACTACGAATGATGAAATGCTAGATCAGTCTTTATCCCTCTTATGTTGTGGCAGCCACAGCATCACTTCTCATCTATATGAAACATTTATATCTCTTTTCTGGGAACAAAATCTGGTTAAGCTTTATATTCTCAGATGTTGCTTCAGATCTCTATCTGTGAAACGATTTCCCCCCATTCATTTCTGTTAACCACCCTTCACTCTAATCTTACAGTTTTTAAGAGTGTTATTTTCCATCCTTTATCACAAGGAAGAACTTTACCAAAAGGTATCAAAATGAACTAACACTAAGATAAATAGATTTAAAGTGTATTTGATATATTGTGGCAAAACTAGAAATATCATGATTTTAAAAAGTTGTGATTTAATCCTTGCCAGCATCTCCAGGAGTATACTACAAAGGAAAAGTACTACTCATGTTTCATTTCAAGAAAAAATTCAAAGAATTTGGAAATAGTAAACAAATCTATACATATTTCACTCTAGTAATATAAAAAGGTGATAATATATTACAAAACAAATACTTATTATACCTATAAAAATAGCATATCTCAGATTTTTAACAGTCTTTCCAGGGTATAGAATAATTTTTAAATACAGTGAGAAAAAATCAACTACTCCAGCCATAAATGTAAGAGAGATTGCCAAAAGATATCTTTTTAGATACATCTGACATTGTTTTTACATTATCGATATTCATCTCATCTATGTATATGTGATTACAGATTTATGCCAGCTTAGACTTTTGAATAAAATCATAATATCAAAATAATTTCTTTTCAAGATAGTAGATTGCTGTATTTCTTATTTCTAACCATTCTTTAATGGGAATTTTTTAGAAGTTTTCTTCCTAAATCAGTGGTTTTATCTTGAACTCTGAGGAACTATGCAAATAAGCCTCTTTAGTTACAGGCACAAATGTATATCAGGTAGAATGTCTTCTAGCCAGGTTACATAAAAGTAAACTAAATATGGCTTTAAAATTATGTAAATTTATTATCTCACATTAAAAAATGTAAATTAGGAAAGCTTCTAGGACTTTTAACTCTGCGTTGAGGGCATCATTACATACATAGTTTCTTTCCATGCTTCTGTTGTGCGGTCCACAGCATGTTGGTTTTGCCCCTTAATTTAGCTCCCATCATAGGCACGATATGGCTGTTATAATTCCTGGCATCCCATCTACTGGTGTAATGTAAAACAAAAAACGGGATACCTGTCTTCCACGTGTTTCTTTTGAAGAGAAAGGGCATGTTTCAGGAGAAGATCTCTCCTCATTGGCCCAACATGGATCAAATTATGATTCCAAAGAGCAATCACAATTATTAGAAGTGGTTGTCATTGATTTAGGCTATCAAATATACTCCACATCTAAAGAAAGTCACTGTTATGTAGTTATGTAAATTATAGTCTTAGGTGTGCTAGCATTTGTGTGTGTTTTTAAATGACATCCGGGGTTTTCCCAGTTCCTGTAATCTGAAATGGTTATACAATCTGATTTCCATATTCCATGATTTAGCTGTATTTGTCATTGAGCAGTCCCAGAGATGTTGTTAACTAATGAAATGCGAGTTCAAAATATATTATTATGGAAAAATTGGAAGCTTGTAAACCAGAAAAACTGATATTAGGAATTTAATTTAATTGTTTAAGTAAGTAAGTGAATTGGTGAAAGTGTGTGGAATAGATAAAATATTGTACAGACACTTGTTGAATTTGCATGAGGGGGTATAAGAATTTAGTAAGCCCTTCACTTTTTACCATTCAGAATTCTGGGCAAGGTTTCTTTAGAATTATTACTGTATCCAGACAGAGGATTTAGAAGAGTGGGTATCTGGTGCCTTCTATAAGACTGGGTAAACAGCCTCCAGAATAAAGTCCTGTTGTGCTTTGTGTGAACCTTTCATGAAAAGTGAGTTTAAAGACTGATGTGATCTTGCCAGTTTGTACCAGCTTGAAAGTGCCAATGGTTAGCATCTCTTCCCAAAGCCACATTCAGAGACATAGATTGTTTAAAATTGTTCAGGATAGGAGTATTTACATCCTTCAAATCAGCAAATGCTAAAATGAATTTTTGGTTTAGTATATATGTAGGCATTCAGTCACTCATTCACTCACTCAGCTGGCTTAACAGTACATCATTGGTTTAAAGTACCTGATTGAGAGAGGTCGGACTTCATGAAGTTATGAAACAGATTAAATGATCAGTATGTTTATATGTCTCAATTATTAATATATATTCTATTTGTACTGAAAGAATTTGTTCTGAGACTTGCCTTCATACTTTCAGGTTTGTGACAAGAGCAAATATAGTCTTTAGCATTCTCTAAATATTAATGGCTTTTTCTAGCTGCAAAAGCATAGCAAAACAAACAAAATAAAAATAAATAAAGCAAAACATAGTAATTATAAATACCTAACTGACTTAGAAGTTCATAAGTCATCTTCCCTGGGGGTGGATCCCTAAATCAATTTGATCTCTGTTATTAAGAAAGAAGAACATTATTTGGGTAGATAATAGAAAGCTTTTACTAAAATTTCCAGCCTCTTTCAATTTCTCATATTCCTCTTTCTCTCTTTCTCCCTCTCTCTTCCCTCCCTCCATATATATGTGTATATATACATATATCACCAGCCAGCTATTTGTGAATATTAAACATACCAATACTCATTTATTCTCATTAGGCAGGATGCAGGTTTGTTAGGGGCTTGGCTAACCTGTGCTGGGTTTGGCTGAGCTGTTCTGCTCAAGCTGAAGCTCCATCTGGGCTTGGCTCCTTATTTTTGATTGGGCTTAGGTCTGCATCATGTGAGTTCATTCTACGTCCCAGGCTGAAGTGGCAGCAGGTAACTCAGTGATGTTATTTTTATGTGATGATAGATAGCAAGTAAGCATATGACAATTAACCTCCCACTATTCAAAGTAAGTCATAAAGCCAAGTCCAAAGTCAGAGGGAGAAGCATACTCCTGCCATGAAGTCAAGACATTACATGACCAATCCCAATACTTAAAAAAAAAAAGAAAATCAGATTAGGCAAACAACACTCAAATTTTCACAGAAATAAACCTTCACAACTTGGCATTTATGCTTAGGATTTGTAGCAAGAGAAAATTCACTTAAATTAATAAATAATAATCTTAATAAGGTGGAAGCTTCATGTTCTGAGAGAATTCCTTACAAATGCACTTAAAATACCAAAATTAAATAACAATTTCAAGCATAGATTAGGAAAACTCATAAAGGATGGAGGGCTTTGCCTCAGTTTGAATGACCAGAATTCTGTCCTGAGGCAGAAATAAAATATTTTATTCCTCATGGCAGAGCAGGAGACATGAGCTTCATCTTCCCTTCTGTTCATCTTTTCCTCCAGTCTCACAGAGGGAAGAAGCCATGCAGAGGTATGCTCAGTATATGTGCTACAACTCAGAAATATTGAGCTTAGAAAATCCCTAAGCTTATAAGGGAGCCAATAGCAAATATGCCGAACCTTTGCTCTGGAGTGAGACTACCATTATTATCTTGGACAGCAAAGAAGTTGACCCTTTCATTCAGAGGGAGACATTCTATCTTATGATACTTGCTATAAAAATATCCTTGAGGTATTTTAAAATCATTTGAATACCTTATATTTTTGGGAAGGTGACAAGGAAGGAACATTACTCTCTAGAAGATATTGTTATTAAGCCTGCAATTATATCATAGATTTTTTATACTACTAAACTTTTATAAAGTCAATAGATCACTTGAAATTCATTTAGACTCTCATTTTCATGATGACAAAGAGAATACCACTAAGCAAGTTTTTTTTAAGTTCACAGTTTCTTTGATGTGCATATTAGTTCTGAGACCATGATTGATATCACCTTCTTTCCACTCATTCTTAATTCCATTCACTTTAAGCCAACTCTTCTGCTGGTCTACAGTGCTTTTTCAATGGAATAAACTTGACTTTTATTCCTGCGGTGTCTGAGCTCCTGTTGTCCTGCTCTATGAGGTTCAGTTGGTGCAATGACCTATTGCATTGTCAATGATGCAACACATCAAGAAGAATCACAGGGTACCCCTGAGCTCCAGACAGACACAACTTCTGCTCCCATTACGTAGCAGCAAACTCTATCCTCATAACTATCAAGGTTAATTCCCTACACATTGTTAGAACTTCTTTTTTCATCTGCTGGCTAATTTTATGTAGAGCCAAAATGAGTAGACAGCATAATTTTAAAGCATAACTTTAGAGAGTGGGGAGATGTTAGTGTCCCCTAAGGGATTATATTAATGCTGCGAGATGGGAGACACAAATTTCCCAAGTGAGGCACTGAGGGTGATGGTGAAATCATCACTCTTTCTTCCATTCTCTTTGATTCCTGGACCCACAGCTGCTAATCTAAGGACAGACACAGCATTGTTAAACAGCCACTGGGTCAAAGACTATACTGAAAATTGAAGGACAGTCTCCCAAGACTGAAAGGCATCATCACTAGGGTGGTGCCCAGATCAAACCTCTAAGACACAATTACAGCGTTCAGTCCGATAAGCAGTTTACAGTTGGCTCTTTGTGCCATTATGGATTACTAACCCATATGTCCACTGTCACACTTTCTTCAAAACAAACACCATCCAAGGAAATGGATCCTTTATTAGAAATAAGACAATTTTTCAGACCTCCGATAGTGTTGCTGGCTGAGGCATTGCAGGAAGACAATGCAAACCCACACCTTGAATCCATATTATTGCTCTCAATGAGAATGACTTATTGCCCTTGTTAAAATGGAATGTATTCAAAGTGACCAGCTTCCACTAAGTGGCTGGTTGGTCTCCTTGAAGGATAATACCACACCCAGGATTCAATACTAGACAGTCTATGTGAATGCGAGTTTTTGTTGTTCAGCTCATGCTTTGCCTTTGACTCTGCCCCCATACCTGATGAATGAATTATGTGAACAATAATCTAAAATTTTGATGCGTTATCACATAGGTGTATAGTCTTCAATATTTCTGCTCCATTGACATAATCTGACATCATACCTATGTAACCTGATGCATATATTTTCTGTTTTCTTTCAGAACTTAATAGGTTTGCATTCTCTCTGATTGGTAAATCTGTATATGTATGCAGAGAAGGTGATAGCTCAACCTACTCAGATCTCATGCTTGCCATTGAAATAACCACTGATTCCAGCAGTGCAATGATTGACCCAGCAAGAGCTCCATGGTGGGCTTAGGAAGCAAGAGAGGCAGCCTCAAAGGAAACTAAAGGATCAAGATGTGCTTTCTATGTATTCTACTGTATATTACCATCTTATTTGAAAATGGAATCCTTTTATCAGAAATATCTAATAAAATATTTTTACAGAGCCCATTTGAATATTATAATTTTTATAATTATCTATAGTTCAACTCACAGGGATATTAGAGTACCCACCTGTAATTATTTCCATTAATATAAAAAAAATTTGAATTTCATATACATGCATGATGGCTTGAATATATGCTGTGGTTATATCTTCGAAGAAAGTAAAATAGCAATGATTTTCTAGGCCTTGGTTAACACATTTTAAGAAACTCACAATGTGTAACATAATCTACTGGTTGACTATTGGACTTTAAAGATTCTTTTAACACAAAAAAGTCAAGGTTGGATAATCTAGCTAAGAACATTGAGGGAGAAGTGCTTTGATGCTTAGCTATATAATCAAACAATGTGACAATGGGAAGTGGGGAGGTCAAGTGAAAAGAAGTGGTGACAAATGGGCATTGATTTCAGGTCACTGAAGTATATCTAGACCAGTAAAATAGCCATCCCAAGTTGTTAAGACTTGCACAGCCCATAGAAAATTCAAAGTATTCTAATACTGAAATGTGAAAAAACATTAAATCACCCTGATTCAAGAATATCAAATGTAAAATCCAGTAGAAACATCTCACTTTTATATTTAAACTTGTCCATGTGTTTAACTTAATATTTGTAAAGATTGGTATAGCATGTGAAACAAATACAATTAGAAAAAGTAAAAGTATTACTAATAATTGATTTTCAAGTCAAATTCAGAATTTTAGCCAGGGGCTATTAAATTTAACTATTAAATTAAAATTTAGGTGGGAACTGTTAAAAAGAGGAAAGTATTCTTTCAAGTTTATAAATGCAGAGTTTACATTATGAAAATAACCTTAGCCCATCAATTAGTGTTTAAAGTAATCACATTTTTGTTCTTTCTATTTCAATAGGTAGCAAAGCTATCTGCTCACTAATCCAAGAGGGAAAAATAAAAATAATCCCTGACTTTATTTGCTCCCTTACCACTCAGAACAGATTTCTATTACCCATTAATTTATTTGTAAAGATGTTGAAATGTTCAAACCATAAAAACAAATTTTAAATTATTGCTAACCCCAACTAGGAATAACTTACTGGCTATCAGCAAACCAGAAATAAAAACAAAACACAAAATCAGTTTAGACAGAGAGAGAAAAAAAACTGACTAGAGAAACAGAAGGTCAGCAAAATTTTCTTGCTTCTTTGGATTTATCTCTGGCAACCAGAGAAGACAAGCTTGAGAGTAAGCTGCACATGAGTGTTCTCAAGCATGCAGCTTACGTGGCTCAGGTACCACTGGGCATAGCTGTGAAAAGCCTCCCTGTTTGTTATAGGATAATCTCCATAACATTGAAAAGCATATTTCTCCTGCAAATATAAAATAATCAGGTGCCAAAAATTTTATGTAACTCATTAATTAGTGAGGGAACCAATAAGATGTTACAACTGGTTTAAAGAAGATAAAGCAACACATGCCGAGTGCTGAAATTAATGTAAAAATAGAAACAAAACTGTCTCCTACAACAGGGAGAGGAAAGGAATGGAAATTGAGGGAAGCCTGGAACTGTGGACCCTGGAAACTCTTTTTTGTTGTTGTTTTCTTCTTCTTCCCCCTTATTTCAAAGGCTTTGAAAATTTTTTCTGACAGAAGACAGTGATTTACCACAGGATCAATTTTTTATAAAATTCAAAAGAGAACATGAAATGCATGTTCTTAGAAGTCACGATAACGGCTGTTATGAACTGAATGTTGGTATCTCCCCAAAGCCATATATGAAGCCCTAACCCCCGGGGTGATGGTATTTGGAGGTGTGGCCTTTGGGAGGTGGTTAGGTTTAGATGAGGTCATGAGGGTGGTCCCCTTATGCTGGGATCAATGCATTTATAAGAAAAGGAAGAGACCAGAGAATTTGCTCCCCTGCGCTTCCTCACTCTCTCTCTCCCTCTGCTTGTCCCTCTCCCCCCCCACCCATACACACACCCTGCTCCACATGAGGACACAGCAAGAAGGTAGCCAATCTGGAAACCAAGAAGAGAGTCCTTACTAGTAACTGAATCTGCTGACACCTTAATCTTCCTAGCCTCCAAAACTGTGAGAAATAAATGTTTTGCTATTTAAGTCACCCAGTGTCTGATATTTCGTTATAGAAGCCTGGGTAGACTAAGTAGTGGCTATACATGGGGAGGTGAAATGATTGAAAGGGAGTTTGAGGACCCATCTGAAGTGTTAATAATATTTTATTTCTTGATCTAGGTGGATGTTATTTGAATATATTCAAATTATAAAAATTCATTCATGTGTATTTTCCTTATGTATATCTTACTTCAATAAAATATTCTAAAATGTAATTAAATTCTATGTTTTCCATAGAAAATACTTTAAATATAATGACATAGATGAAAAGTAAAGGAATTGAGAAAAATATACCATGCTAACACTAATCAAGAGTAAGCAGAAAAGCTATATTAATTTCAGATAAAGCAGATAAATCAGATAAAGCTAATTTCAGAGCAGGGGAAATTATCAGAGATAAAGAGGGATACTATATAATGATAAGTAGGTAAATTCTCCGCAGAACCCATATTGAAGATAAGACCAACCTTAATGTGCTATGTATTCCAAAAACTGAGGATCAAAATATGTGCGACAAAAACTGATAGAACTGCAGGAGAAATAGACAAATCACCTATTATAACTGGAGACTTCAACACCCCTCTATCAGTAATTGACAATACAACAGGCAGAAATTCAGTCAGAATGTTATTGAATTGAGCAACATTATCTATCACTGGATCTAACTGACATTTATATAATAGTTCATCTAACAACAGCAGAATACACATTTTTCTAAAGTTTACATGGATAAGTCATCAAAATATGCCAGCCCTGAGCCATAAAAACACCTTAAATATAAAAGAATAGCCTACCTGGCATAGCTCAGCAGTTGAGCACTGACCTAGGATCCAGGAGATCTCAGTTTGATTCCTGGTCAGGGCACATGCCTGGGTTGCGGGCTCGATCCCCAGTAGGGGGTGTGCAGGAGGCAGCCGATCTATGACTCTCTCATCATTGATGTTTCTCTCTCTCTCTTTCTCTTTCTCCCTCTCTCTTTCTATCTCAGAAATCAATAAAAATATATTTAAAAAATAATTAAAAAATAAGTAAAAGAATAGAAATGCATTGTCTGCTACAAGATCACAATAAAATTAAACTAAAAACCAGTAACAAAAAGATAACTAGAAAAGACAAAAATATTTGGACATTAAACAACACACTTCTAAGTAACACATGGGTTAAAAAAGAAGTACCAAGAGAAATTTAAAAATACTTTGTAGAAAATAAAAATGAAAATACAAAATATCTAAATGTGTGGGATGCAACAAAAGTAGTGCTTAGAAGTAAATTTATGGCAGCTGATGTGTACCTTTAAAGGAAGAGAGATCTAAAATCAATAATATAAGTTTCCAAGTTAGGAAGCTAGAAAAAGAGCAAAGTAAATCAAAAGTAAGTAATTCCACTTCTGGTTATTTAGCCAAAGGAAATGAGAGCGTTAATTCAGAAAGACAGATTCACTCCAGTGTTCATTGCAGCATTATTTACAATAGCCAAGAAATGAAAGCAACCCAGGTCTCCATTGATGGATAAATGCACAAAGAATATGTTATATATGTATATATTTAAATATGTATCTATACAACGGAATATTACACAACACTAAGAAAGAATTAAATCCTGCCATTTGTGAAAATATGGACAGATCTAGAGGGTATTATGCTAACTGAAATAAGTCAGACAGAGAAAGACAAATACCAGAGTTTCACATATATGCAGAATGTAAAATCAAAACAAGGTAAAGAGGCAAAGAACACAAAAACAGACATAGAAACAGATGGTTACCAGAGGGGAGAGGGTGGGAGTATGGGTGAAAAGAGAAAGGGGAATATAATGAATAATATTGTGATATGTTTACATGGTGATAGAGGATTACTAGAATTAGTTGGATATTAACACTGTAAGGTATAAAAATGTCAAATCACTATATTGGACACCTGAAACTAATATAACCAATATACAATTGTAGAGCAACTATACTTATAAAAAAGTAAAGAAAAAGTAAACAGAAAAAAAGAAATAATAAAAATTAGAGCACAAATCAATAAAATTGACTATAGAAACCAAAACCTGGTTCTTTGAAAAGTTCAATAAAATTGATAACCCCTTAACCAGAAAAACTAAGAAAAAAGAGAGAGGACACAAATTACTAATATAAGAACAAAACTGGTCATCATCACTGATGCCATGGACATTAAAATGATAATAGAGGAATGTTATGAATAAATCTATGCTAACATTTGATAACAGTTAAAGTAGACTAATTCTTTGAAAGACACAATTTACCAAAACTCACACACATGAAAATTAATAACCTAAATAAACCTGTATCTATTAAAGAAATTGAATCAACATTAATAACTTAAAAAGCAAAAAGAACTAGTTTCAGATGGTTTCCCTGAGCATTTAAGAAAATGATATGAAATTTCTATAATTTCTTTCAAAAAGAAGTAGAGGGAACAGTTCTAACACATTCTCTGAGTCTACAAATACAATAATACCAAAACCAAATAAATGCTTTATATAGCAGAAAAGTTACAGATCAATATATCTCTTGAAGATAAATGCAAAAATCTTCAACCAAATATTAGCAGATAAAGTCCAACGATGTAAAAAAATATGCATCAAAACCAAACAGTTATTACAAGTATGTAAGGCTGATCCAACATTCAAAAATCAGTTGATGTGATTCATCATATCAAGAGGCTAAAGAAGAAAAATTGTATGATTTTATCAATAGATGCAGAAAAAGATGTGATAAATTCAAAAAATAAGTTTGCCCCATAAAATGTGTTGTTTCAGGGTAAGGCAATCATACTACTGGAAATTCAACTTAATTGCTTTTAGTAAATGACATCTTCATATTGAGAGTGCAATGTTTAAGAAATTCATGTTTTATTCTATTTTCAATGATATGTTTAACTATGTACTGAATCATAAAGTAAGAAACCAGATTTGACCTGGAGATCAATAATTGATTGGATTCAATATGTGCTTTCTATGTTCTCTTGAAATATTTACATATATTAATTATCTTTATTAAGGAAGGACATAAAATGCAGTAAAACTCCAGGTCAGCCCAATCCCCCTACCCTCCCACACAAAGTTGTACCTACTATTTTGGCACCTTGTATAATGTAGGTTTTGTTGTATCCTACAGAATCTATTAGATAAGCTTTTCCCAAACCTACTTCTGTGATTTTGTTGTATGAAAACTGCAGTTGTATTCTGTGAAAACTATTGTTTTAGGTAAATAGGATTCTTTTATTACTTGCTAGAAAATCCAGACACAATGGGATTTAGACTTTTATTTCTGGTTGTTGTTTCAAACAATCTTACGAATATTTTTACATTTACTCATTAATATTGACATTGAGTTATTTTATATATTTATGTATGAAGTGCTTTTTAACATCTATAATTTTTAGGTATTGTGCTTTTTTGTTTTAGCATGGTGGGGAGGGGCTAATCAACCCAATCCAGGTCAAATATTAACAGCACAAAAATAATATTCCTAACAGATGAAAGCATGTCATATTCCACAATGTCGGATCACAAAGTGTAGCCCTTATTCAATTTGAAACTCTTCCCATTATACGAATTTTTTTTTTTTTGGTAAAAATATTTATTTGACCAGGGTTAAGCCTGAATATATTTTACTCTACAGATTATTCCTGTCAGTAAAAGAATCAGGAAAGATTAACTTTCATTTTAGAAGGTTATTTTGTATTTACATTTCCAATTAACAAATAACAAATTGACTAGTGGGTGCATTGTGCCAAGGCACACTAGTATTTGTTCTCTATACTATTTTGTGACTAATGAACAAGATTTGTTGTTAAAAGAAAATCTTCATGTGAGAAGAGCAACAAAGGAAAAACACAATTTTAGAATTGTTTCAAGCGGTTCTTTGTTGCTAGACAGATATTCGACCTAATTTCTTTTTTTAGATCACTCATTTAACATTTTAATTAAATACTTTAAGAGCTATCAGCATTTATAGTTTATTGCAACAAAATCAAGTTCACAGGATAGCACTTTAATCAAGAGATTTTGTTCATAGTTCATAACATCATATCAGTGCTAAATTATCAATCTGTTGCAAAGATGAATTAAATAGAACTGTTTTATATAAAGTAAAAAAATATTATGTCACTCATCAAGACAAAATAACTAGCTTTTAATCTTTCTAACTGCATATGATTAAGGAATCATAAAATACTTAAATACAAATATTTGAATAAATTTTTCCTATGAGAAAATAACAAATGAGGAAAAATTCATTTTTATAGCAATCAATGAAGTTCATCCCTATGGTTTCATTATTATCAGATGAAGTTATTTCTCCAGTAAATGTTAATAGACAACATTTATGAGGGAATATTTTATGGATCTAAAAAACTAAGCCATTTAATATTTAAGTTTAAAGTGTATTTTTAAAAAATATGTAGATTCCCCTAATATGAAAAAAAGTATAAGGATATGCTGACACATGATGGCATTATATATTGCTATGGTATATATATGTATTGAAAATGATGTATCATTGTACAAGTATAAATGTATGTTTTTATGTTTTAAGAAAGTCCATTAGTAAAGATAATTTTCTGTTTTTTGTCTTTTGAATTATTTTGGCTTTTTATGCTATAAAATATTTCAAAACATAGATTTGCGTTTTTCTAAAAATTATTTATATTTAAACACATATATGTACACATGTGTGTAAATATGCATGTCCATGTATGTGTGTATGTACATTAAGTAATTATATATTTTTTGTGCTTGGGCTTGGAGACATCCTCAGCAAATCCTTCCCAATGGTAGATTACATAAAAATTTTCACATATTTTCTACTAATCCTTCTGGGATTTTATCTTTAATATTTAAAACTTTTATCCCTCCTGAAATTACTTCTCTAAGAAGCAAAGTAGACACCCTTTCCCCCCCAAAAAATGGCTACCTAGTTTTTCCAAATGCTAATGGAAAATGAATAATATCCTTATTGATATAAAATGCTTATTTTTTGCCCTTAATTTTATCTATATTCTAATCTCGTCTTTAAAAAAATTAAAAGTTTTCAAGACATAAAATTAGAATAATAAGGGAATTTTTTTTGCCAAGTATAATTCATAGTCCTTTTGTTCATGGTTTAAATCCATCTTGTATATTCCTGTTAACCACCTATGAGATTCTGATTGTTAAGAATTCATTTAGATCTTAAAAAAAAATTTACATGTGATTTGGTCGAGAGATAATTTTCATGACATCTGAGTCAGGTCAACTTTTTTACAACTTAATAAAAGGGTTGTGGATTTTTTTTCTCACTTTTCTATGATCTGAGATATTATGAATAGCACTGGAATTTGCTTGCTGTTCCATGGTTTTCTGTGGATGTGATGTTTTGTTATAATGATGAGGGGTAGTTGACATGCTTTGTGTATATAAAGAGGGAAGAGGGGGGATTGATTTCAAGAAGTTGGCTCACACTATTGAAGCTGGAAGGCTGGATTCAATTTGCTAATTCATTTATTTCTCTGACTCATGCCAATATGCTGGGTCATAATTTTTATCTGCTCAGGACAGCATTTTTTTTTTTTTCAATAAGTGGTTATAATCTGCCATTTTATTGTTATCTTTTCTTCTTTTTTCTTCAGTGTTTCTGCATCCTTTTATTCTTATTTACCTTGGATTGAATAAGGTAATTTATTTTTCTTGGCAAGCCATTTGTGGATTGTCTAAGGTGAACAAAAGAAACAACACAATGTTTTGCTGGAAAAATTCGGCCTGTTCTTATTTAAGCTCTTCAACACATAGATATCTCTCCTCTCTCTCTCTCTCTCTCTCTCTCCACACTCACAGACACACACGTTCTATTTATGTTTATTTGATAAACTCTGATGGATATAATGCATAAAACTAAGGCTATACAATCTAGCTACTTGCCTAATAGAAATAACAGCTCTGGGAAAAATATTTTAATGCAAAATACTATCATATCATAATGTTTTTCATTCTTATAAAGGCATCATACAAGTCATAGTGTCATGAGCCTCGTGGAACTTAAGGACAGAAGATAATACATCTTGGGAATTATTAAAATTTTAAGGAGGACATTGTAGATTGTAAAAATGGTTACAAAATTTAATTCTTCCTCATATGCAGGCACTTTTATTACATGTGACTTTGCATTACCTCCTTTCTCTGCTCCTTAAATCTGGTCCGGTTGATGTTTGCTTGGGCCAATCAAATGTGGCAGAAGCAATATATTTCAGATTTTGACTATAGGACTCAAGGTATGTTGTATACTTTCATACTCTTTGATCACAAGCCAAGCCACCCTGTGAATAAGTTTGTCTAGCCTGCAAGGTAATGGGAAACTCCATCCTAATCATAAACCCACTACACCTAAATCAGTCAGTCAACCACCCTAAAGCCTCACAGTTTTGCTATCCCGAACCTAACTACAGACATAGGAAGAGACCTGCTGATATCAGCCAAGGGTGATTCAGGTTAGCAAAACCAACCAGCTGAACTTAGCTCCACAGCCAAACATTAGGCTGTGAGGTAAATAAGTGGTTTATATTTTAACTCTCTAACTTTGAGGGTGGTTTATTGCACCATTATATAATTAATAATAGAAGGGGTGATGTTTGAATTTATCATTTAATTGGAAATGTTTGGACATGCAATTCCTACAAAGCACAACACATTATATAATTATTTACTAGTTCCTAAATATTGTGAAGACTCCTTTAAAATGAATTTCACATACTAATATTGTGTGTTGGTTGGTTGGTTGGTTGGTTGGTTGGTTGGTTGGTTGGTTGGTTGGTTTTTAATCTAATTCACCTCTCATGGGATTCTCAGCTTTCTCTTTTAGGGACAGATAGGGAATTTAAAGAGAAAAGTTACATTGTCTAACCCAGGGGCCAGGACATAATAGACACTTAAGGGGGAGTTTCCTGTATTCTACCAGCTTCAGGAAAGATATTATCAGTCAATTATGAAACCTATCACCAAAGCAATTTTGTTTATTTATCTAGTTATATTCTTCTCTGATTTAATTATTTTATTAATTCAAAGTACGAGTTATTCGATTCAGAAACTGTCTAGAGATTGGTGTGTTTGTTGGAATTCTGCCCCAGACCAAATGCAACAGTATTAAAGCTGGTTTTTCTTCTGCTTAAACACTGCAAGAATTAGTAAAGCTACTGCTTCCTCAGCTGATTCCTTAATTGACTTCAGTTAGAAGTTCTGCCAGGAGGAGTACTGCACAATTGACCTTGAAGTGATTAATCCATGAAAGGGTACACAGCAAAGGCAGAGAAGATAAAGGGGAAAATGTGAAACCTTTGCTTTTTCCCTTTCACTGTCAGCCTTGACGCTAAGAGGGCGATATGGATGTCTCACTTTTCATATAACAAACTAAATTCCACCCCAGAAAAAATAATTAGAGAGCAATTTGTTAAAAAGATGAGTGAGCTGATTTTTACTTTTTTAAGAGTTTGCTCATGGAAATATACACATAAAGACACATGTGAAAAGAGATGAATAGGAAGATAAAGTTGCAAATTAAGTAAATTCAATCAAATAAAATAGTCTCTTCAAAAATTTTATATTCTATATTTAAATTTTCCTGCTAACTCATTAAATCTTCTGTGAAGCAAAGTAGATTATTACACAAGATGTATTCTGAAAGAAAGCATTTGTCTAATCAATTTAGTTAGGCATTGATAATGTTTTCTCTGAAACCAAACCTTTGTCAGAGTTAACACTGGGTATGCAAAAGTGAATACAGTAGGTTCATAACTGCTCTCCGGGAATTCGCTCGTGGATTGGGGACAAACAGATGAAATATCAATTGTAATAGTTGTTATAAGTGCCACATAGAGTCACATATAACATATCTGATGGCACAAAAATCTCTGAATTTTTTTTCTGAAATATTATGAAAAGCTTTACAAGTTAGAAATGCTCAATAAGGTTTTCATATTGGGATAGATATTCACCAGTCGGAAAATGGGGAAGAGCAGTCGAGACAATGTGATTTGTAGACTCAAAAACATGGAGTAAATGCAGCATGGTATATTTTGAAAGTTAAATACATTAGTGGCAGGGACACAGAGAAGGTTAGAAATTGCTTATGATGAATTTAAAGATTTAGGTACAAGATAAATGACCGAAGGGAAGGTGGACGGCTTCTTCCCTCCCTACCCCATTGGAAAAAAATGTTGATAACACCACATAAGTGAAAGAAGTCAATAAAGATTTGTAAGGTAAGAAAAAACCACAATCAGATTTCCATATTAGAAAACTTACACTCATGGTGTTTCCTGATGATATGAGGCATCTGCAAAAAGTCATTATAATTCATATATATATATGTTGGATTAAATATTTGATTTGAAGATAAACTGCACAGAAAGTGAGTCTGCATTTTCCCATGTCATTTTATATATGACTTTTACCAAAAAAGGCATAAGTAGAATAATTTAATAAATTATACTAAAAGAAAAAAGAAATAATGAAATGATAATGAATTCAATGAAACTGTTACATGACAAAGAGAAGCATCTACCTTATATGCATGCCTTAGTTTCTGAGCAGTTTTAAATTGTTAACATTTCAGCACTTATCAGAATGTAAATATTTAGGCCCAAACAAACAAGCATGTTTATGAAGAAAATGAACCCAATTGATGTAAAAAAGTAAGAACACCCAACTGCTTTCTTTGCATTTGAGTTTCAAGTTGCAGCCAATTTGGGGGTAAGTTTGGGTGAGAGAAATCATTAAATCTTGTTTTAGTGCTGGGTGAGAAGATGAAAAAACTGGATGAAGGGGGAGCACCAAGTTCTCACATTCCGAATTACAGAGCACATTTGAATTGAGAGACATCACAGAAAAGAGCAGAAATATAATGGAAGGAGACAAACAACTGCAATTTTCCTGTAGAAAATCGATGCGGAATTAACTTTAAAAATGAAAATGCAAATTTGCTCATAAAAGTTATAAAATATTTGGCAGGATAAATAGAAAAACTTTAAAACTTCCTAATCTGGACAACTACAAAATGACTTTTAGTTGTTTTTTTCTGCTTCCATTCCCCTCCCCTCCCCAACCATATCTACATGACCAGGGAGCTCTTCATAAAACAAAAATCAAACCATCTTTCTTGCTTGCTTTATACATCAAATAGCTTCCCATTGAAAAAAACAACAGATTGCATCTCATTGGCAATCCATTGTCTGACTACCTCTGACTCCATCTCATAACCCTTTTCCTAGTGATCATTCTTCAACTACTTCAGCTCACTTTCTGTTTCTGAAGTGAGCCTAGACTGTTTTCTTTCTATTTTTAATTTCTTCGTTTTTTTAAAAGCTAAATTTATTGGAGTGACATCGATTGATAAAATTATATAGATTTCAAGTGCACATTTCTATGATACAGCATCTGTATATTGCACTGTGTGCCCACCACCCAAAGTCAAATCATCTTCTGTCGCCATATATTTGACCTCCTTTACCCTTTCCTATCCCCCACTCCCCTTTCCTCTGGTAACCACCACACTGTGGTCTGTTTCTATAAGTTTTTGTTTGTTTTTTCTTATCTGTTTGTTCCTATTAGTTTTATATCCCACATATGAGTGAAATCATGTTTCTTGACTTTTTCCGTCTGACTTTTTTCACTTAGCATGATGTTCTCAAGCTCCATCTATGTCATAAATGGCAGTATTTCACCTTTTCTTAAGCCTAGCCCTTTTTCACCTGAAATAATTTATACTTGCATTTTGCTAAAACTTGGATTTTTTTTTTTCATTTCACTCACTGCTCATGAATTGGATGCCAGCACTCTTTGTCCACCTTGCAGACATATCTAACTATTCAGGGAGTGCTTCTCACAATATCACTCATCTATAAAACTGGGATAATGATTGATTGGGTAAAGATATATAATATATATATATATATATATATACATAAAATATACTGTTGGTTTGAAACCTTGGGAGCTTCCTAGCTAAAATCTGAATCTGGCACCTATTCATGGAGGCCAAGGAGAAACTGACAAAAGAGGTGAGCCACTTCAGACTGGTAGGGGGTGGGTTTAACAAGCATTCAGAGAACTTGCAAACAGGCTTGTCTTAGACAGTTGTAAGATAAATAGACCTCTGCACCCTCCAGCCAGTCTTAAAATTTATATAGAGGCTTCCATTGGGTTCAGTCATATATACTTTCCAGATGGTCTCAACAATACATTGCTCTCTCAAGACTGAGTTCTTGACAGTGGCTTCCATTATGGAAACTCTGGGTAGAACAGACATTCCAAAGACAGGGGAGGGGATAAGGAGTCTCTGTGTCCCAGTTTTAAATTGTAAGCCCTTCCCCTACACACACACACATACACACACACACACACACACTGAATACACAATGGAGTAAATGCAGTAGGGCCCTGAAACATGTGAGGATGATTATATCAGTTAAAAAATAAACTATCTGAATACGTACAGAGAAAAGTATATGAGAGTTCCCTCTCCTATGGCCCTTCTGGCCTTCTAGCATCATGGATAAAAGGAGGGTCAGGCGAGTTTAGAGAGGGGAATAGAAAACAGAGAGGTCCCTACAAAGTGGTCAAAGAGAGTGAGAACCCGTCCTGTGGCCCTGATAGACTAGTGGAAGGGCCAGAAGATAATTGTAGGTGAGGCAGGACATGCATGACAATCTATATCACCTTCTCCCCATTCCTAAGCCCAGTTTGAAATTCTAGAGGGGCAAAGATCCAAGCAAAGGATCTTTGGCCCAGTTCTCATGTGGGGCTTAGCAGAAACTGCCCTTCAGGATTCAGGGCACCTTCAACTGCAAGGAAGTGTGAGGGGACTGCTTGAGAATGAAACCAGTGCCTGGTGTGCTTACGCAGATAAGCAGAGGGAAGGCCCGAGGTACTGGATCTCAAACTGTTCTTAGCTCCCATATGGCTCCAAACATTCACACAAATGCACATATTGTTACAGACTGTGCTGGCCAGAAATCTTTTCTCATTCATTAATTATTCAATCAATCCATAACAGCTTACAGAGGGATTGCAGTGACAGGGAAAAGTGAGTAATTAGTTGGGATTATCAAGGAGGTGATGAAGTCAAGGGACTGAATGGGAGGTGCTGCCAGAACTAGGCTGCAAGTGAAAATCAAGGTGTGCGAGCAGACAGGGAGATCAGTTGTCCCTGACCAGCCTTCATCTGCCACAATCTACCCCAGGCAAGCTCAGCAGGGTGAGAGGAATCAGGTTGAGACCAAACGGGATTCCCGGCTGCACAGATGAGTCGGTACGAGAAAGCATCAGAAAGCCTTGCACAGAGATGGCGGTTCTGCCTCACCTCTCTGAACACACAGCGCTCCTACAGGGACTCGAGTGTCATACTAAGGAAAGCGAGGTGTAGTGGAGAGAGACGGAACTCTCAAAAACTGAGGATTTCCTAGAAGGTATGTGAGGAAACTGTAAACCAGCAAGGATCGAGACATTAATTGGCACGTTTGAGTTTCTCTAGCACACAGGGGTGGAGGGACACTTGTGCAGAACACGGGATGGATTAGGTTTGTGCTCCGCGCATGATGAGCGCCGTGACCTCTGAACCTCACTCTTTCCTCCAAGGTAAGGACGGTTAGAATCACTTTTTTTTCAGTGAGGAAACTGATGTTTAAATACTGTAAGTAATTCTTTAGGGTGCAAGTGGAGGAGCAGCACTTTGGAGCCATAAAATGAAATTTCAGATCTCAGAGTCCTGACACTGCGTACACCGTCTGCGTGAGGTTAATAGAAGTAGAAAACGTAGCTGAATGTCTCCTAATGCAGCTCCCCCTGGTCAGAGCCAGGTGCCTCGGGATCAGACCCCTAGGCATTAAATACTTTAGGCACTTACACTATATTTGGTCATTTAACAAAAAAACAAAGAATTTTCTTCATAGCACATAAAACTGTAGCTATTGACCAATATTATTTTTCTGTTTTTTTCCTATTATGAATCATGTAATCTAATCATCAACAGGTTTTCTTCAGATATTTATCTTCAGAGCGATTGCTGACTTTGATACAAGGCTTGGCTATATACCTTTCCATAGAGAAATTCAGCATTGGCTCTCTTCAGGCTTTAAATACTTGAATGTACATTTGGAAGGAGAGACTAGACATAAAGGAAGAACAACAAATATCATGTTCTAAGGTTAAGTAATGAGGGGTCACACCTGCATTATTTAAGAAAAATGCATTTATAAATATGGGCATACACATAAAATGCTGTTAATCTCTTTCCTGTTGTGATTCATAAAGGCTTCACCAAAAGACTGTGCTTAAAAGGTTGTAAAAGACGACAGATGGATTTAGGAAAACTATCTGAAAAGCATGTGTAAGGCAATTAATGGCCCATATGTAACACAGTTTAGAGCTATGTATTGTTTAAGGAATCATTAAATCAGACATAAAGCTGTGGTGGGTTATTATGTTAGGGAATGTGAATATTGTCCTAATAATTTTCTTCCACTTGTTTTGCCCTGGATACATCCCCTTTATCCTTTCATCAATAAAGTCTCCGTTTTACCAGGCTCCAAAACACAGAGTTGTATGATTTGGGGAATCCTCCTTTACATAGTGCGTTCCTGTTTTACGCTTGCGTAACAAATTACAACAAGCAAAATGGTTTAAAACATCTCACTCCTTGGCTAAAATCAGTGTGTTGGAGACGCTGCATCCTTTCTGGTAGCTGTAGGAGAGAATTCCTTTCCTTGTCTTTTTCATTTTTGGGGCCCACTCACAAACCTAGGCTCTTGGCCCCTTTTTTGTCATTTGCAGAGGCAGCGATGTTGACTCTCCTTGCACCTCCCTTCTGCAGTCACATCTCCCTGTGAGCACAACACTGTTACTACATAGGGCACATGCAGATAATCTGGGCTAATCTTCCCATCTCAACATCCAAACCTAAATTAGATCTGCACAGGCCCTTTCGCCATTTAAGTTTCTAGGTGGACTTTTGGGGGGGGCATTGTTCTGCCTCTTCCATATACCTTATTCTCTTTCCACATGAAATATGGATTTCACTCTGTCTTAGTCTGTTTGCTCTACTATAATAAAGTAGTATAGACAGGGTGGCTTATAAGCAATAGAAATTAAATTTACATAGTTCCAGAGGCTGGGAAATCCAAGATATAAGTGGCAGCAGATTCAGCGTCTGGTGAGAGCTGTAACCTCACACGGCAGAAAGGGCAGGGATCTCGGGGGTTTCTTTGATGAGGGCACGGATCCCACTCATGAGAGCGAAATCCTCAGGACGTACTCCTCTCCTAAAGTCCCACTTGCAAATACATCGGGGATTAGGTTTCATCATGTGAATTTTGAGGGGACACAGACATTCACCTATGGACACTCATAGAGCTGTAAATGTAATTCATCCATTTTTATATATGTTCTTCCATTTGCACCTTAACTTCTGTTATTTATTAAGTTGATTTTGTGTCTCATAGAGATGAACATAATAAACTATTCCTAACAGCCACCTTTTTGTAAATAACTTGTTGCCAGCCCTAGCTGTATTAGAGTTTCCTGGGGACACCAATCCAGTACCTGAGCTACATTCTCAGAGATTCTGACTTAAATAATCTCAGTGGCATTTTGAAAAGTCTCTATAAGTGACTCTAATGTTACAGGTTTGAAAATTTTATTTCATAATATAAATCTCATTACTCAGAACACATAGAATACAATCAATGAAATGTGTTTCACGGCCTACAAAGAATATGTAAGCTGGTCCCTGGCTAAGCCTTTGGAGTCTTTACCTATCTCTTGCCCCACCCCCCTTTTTTTTTTTGCTCGGTGACAGTCACCATGGCTGCCTTTTTGTTCTCAGACACACCATAAATATGGTCCCTTCATAGGCCTTTGCATGTATCACAGTTGGGGACAGGTGTGCTATTTATACACAAAACTCATTCATGTCTCTAAAGTAACACCCAAGAAACAAGAAACTCTTTTTTTCATACATTATTATTTGTATAACACTAATCACTTGCTCTCAACACACTTTTGTTGCTGTTCCCCATCTGTCTCTGTCACTAAATTCTATGCTTCCTGGGGACTGGGTATTTTTCTATCTTCCCCACCCCTCAGTTTATCTCCTGTTCCTTGAACAATGTCTTGCATTTGGCTGAGTAAACAAATAATATATTAATGAATTATTAGAGATAATGTGAGATGATATCTGTTATGCTTGCTTCAGAAGACTTGTATTAATTCATAATGTAATCAAAAAAGATTGTGTAACTTTTGACCTGAAATAAGTATCATAAAGCTAAATTATAAAATATCTCAGTAGATATGTTTGAAAACAGTAAAATTAAAGATTTAGATCACTATAAAATATTGCTGCAATGTTTTCTAATAGCAAGAAAAACAACAATTGTTGTTTGTTCACATTTTGATAATAGCCATTCTAACAGGTGTGAGGTTAGAAGATGTTATGTTAATAAAACAAGTCAGGCAGATAAAAACAAATTATATATATGTATATATATACACACACATATATATGTATACACACATATACATATACATATATATTCTCTAAAAAAACTAAGCAACAGAATAAACAAAATAAAAAGAAACAGACTCATAGATACAGAGAACAAACTGAGAGTTGCTAGAGGGGGAGGTATGGGAATGGGTAAAAAAGGTGAAAGGAAATAACAGGTACAAACTTCCAGTGATAAAATAAATAAACCATGGGGGTGTAGTGTATAGCACAGGGACTGCAGTCAGTAATATAAAAATAAATATGCTTGCTGACTGATGATTACTAAACTTATTGTGACAATCACATCATAAGTTATATAAATGCTGAATCACTATGTTGTATACCTGAAACTATTATAATATTGTATGCCAACGATGCTTTAATAAATTTCAAAGGCATTTTATGAATAATTTTAAAATGTAAAAATAAATCAATAGTGAAAAGCAAATTCACTAGATAATAAGAATTTAAATGTACTAAATATCAGCTATACTTTATAATTCTTTGGGTTGAAAGTATATGTACCTGAAATGGGCAACACCCTTGGAATGCAACTCACTGCTAATCAACTCCCATTCATACCCCTGCAGTAGAGCATCTTGTAAATACTGACTACAGTTTCCACCTCAGCTCTAACATGCTCCAGCTTATCATTACTTAGGCTTCTTCTTGCACTTACACCAGAAAGATGCAATACTATTGAAAACTTTAATGGCTCAACATTCTTTTGCAGAAAGAATCGCCAGGTTCTTGCACCATAATTGCAAAAATATTTTATTTCAGATGTTTCAAAAAACAATTTTAATTATCAATCCCACATCACTCCAACATCATCTATGTACTTCCAGTCATTTTTGTACACATACCCCCCTGTAATATCTGTCCATGTATGAATAGTATCAACATTTTGGTCATCATGACATTTGTCACAAATCGTTTTGGCACAATAGTATGATCCAGACTAATCATGCAAATAGTATGACACTTTCCCTATTCATGAGTAAATGGGTAGAACATTTTTTACTTACAGATGCATTGTTCATTTACTAATCCTTAATACTAAAAATTCAATTAAGATAGTATCATATGAAGATTCACACTCTGAGATTGTGCTTATATGATCAATTTCTTCTTCATCATTGGAGGCTAAGGTACAGTTCTCTGTTCTTTTGTATTCATCTTCTAATTTGTCTAATAACTGATATCTTTCTCTGTCAATTTTCTTCTCTTTGCTATTATGCAAGAATATGAAAAATCTGAATCCTTACCTATGTTTAATGAAGCCTAAAAAAACTACATAATATTTTTTTACAAATAATGTCTCCAGAGTCCTTTTATACCTTTTGTGAAAGCCCCGTCAAGATGTTTGGCAACATATTAAAAAAAGGTAAGGATAATAAAAAAGTGTTGATTTATTTCAACACTGTATCATCTTCTGGGCAATGTCATCATTCTTCCCTTTTCGTATTATTTTCATAGTTTTAGCATAGTTGGCATAATTGGTGAGTTATAGAAGACTGATTTCTAGGATGATTAAATATCAAATATTTCAATACAAAGAAAAACAATATCAAAATGTCGTGATGTATGATAGATTTACAAAATATCCAATGAGACCCTATGTTAATTGCTAAATAGAATACTTTATATTTTATTTAAAGCTTTATTCTTTCCTTTTTTAGAAAATCTTTTAAAAAGAATAAAAGCCATGAAATAATCCTTACAAAGAGCTTTAAGTGCTCAAAGAAAAAAGTCAAGAACTAAAATTGGATCTAATGGTCCTTGATAGTATACAAATGGTTAATATTTTCTGCATAGGAAGGTAAGTTAAAATAAATGTATCATTTGCAGGCCCATCCCTTCTCTTCATGTAGTTGGGAATGCTGGTTTTTAGATTACATATTTAGCATGCAAACTGATGTTGCACTGAATTGCCGGATCTTATGTACAACATTTTGCCTTTAGGTGGCATTTACATTGTTACCATATGAAGCTATTGGCTAAAACCTCATTTTACATTTGGAGCAAATGTACATTTAACAGATTTAAAAAAACACCTATTAATTCTGGGGATCATAACATAATACTTTTAAGCAATTTTTCTGCAAGTAAATCCATATTATATTTGAGTTAAATTGCTAATATTTGAATTTCATATATACACACATATTTACACATATATACACATATAGATGATGTTTTGCCATTTTATATGCATTTAGAATGGTTTTTATCTCAGTTTCCAGACCCCTGTTCAAGTAAATATAGAGTGAAAACAGACAAGAATTAATAGGTTCAGGTAAATTAATGTCCTGCAACAATGCCTCAGGTTTGATTAGTCTTAATGGATTTCTGCTCTAAACATTTATCTACAAAATAAGACACAGGTATCCCTAAGCTTATAGGGCAGGCATTAACCTGGAGGTAAATACTCTGAAAATCATTATATTAATTATTTAGGTAAAACCGCTCTTTGAGAGCTATTCAACTTAATTTTAAAACTTGGAAAAAAGAGAATAAGGCTGCTTTCACATCCTGGGAGGTTCAAATAATTAGCAAATTTTTATCTAATCTTTATGAATTTGTATATTTTGTCAATTGCTTCAAGCGTTTCTCAAAAAAATAGATATAGGCAAAAATAGAAATAGACTGATAATGTCCTTACACTTTCATCATAGCAGTTATTCTATAGATAAACTAGAATAGTCACTTGTTTTTTGGATGCAAACATGAATGCTTGTCTTTGCAAAAGATATAAACTGACTTACTGCTATTACATTCTAATTAATTCGATCTTTTCCACATCAAATCTATTCAACAAAGATGAGAGCACAATTTGGCTGAATAGACTGCTATAATTTTCCTTTCTTCATCTGCCTCAGCAGGCTAATTGATTACTTTCAACATCAAAATCTTCATCAAAGTTCCCTTTCAAAAACTCCACAGGGCATCATGAAAATTGCCATGGCTAGCTTATTTCCCAAATTCCCATCCCCACTCAAACACTCATGTAAATAGCTGAAAAAGACAGGCAGTTTTAAAGTAAAAATGTAAAACTTAATAAAAACATTTCAGAATATGGAAATTACATATCACATTCCTAGGCACACCATAAATAGAATCTTTTATTTATCTGTAACTCATAGACATCACTGAAGGGACAGTATTACCTCTAGGGTGATCATCCCAAGACCTCAGTGATAAAAGTCATATTTATTCTTGCTATAGTCCATGAATGGCTCAGTCGTTTATGATATTGCCTCTCTTCTCTTCCCCAAATATGGTTCTAAATAAGAAGGACAGATCCTGTTTTTTTAAACCTAAACCAGATCCAAAAGCAAAGTTAGATCCAATTAGGCCAAATTAAAATTCAGATAACAGTGAGACCTACTACGAACAATTCTAAATTGTTAAATGTGAGGTTAATGTCAGAGCCATAGAGCCAAACATTTGAAAATTAGCTAAAAAAAGCAAAATAAAACCAAAAAACCCTCACCAAATTCCACAGATGATGGCAAACAAGTTGGAATAAAAGCAGGGGTAGGCCATTCTTGAAAAACTATTAACCTCGGTAGGTTTTTATGACTAAATTTCTAGGGCTAATTACTGTGTCCAGATTCAAGGTTTGCAGATGTAAACAGAATGCAGCAGAGGGTCTAGAAAAATTAAGAGTAGCATGGAATCAAGGAAGATGGAAAAGATTTGCATTTTCAATGCAATTTAAGATAGGAGGCAGTAGATTTGATTAACTTGATAATTTTTGCCTCACCCTAGCAAGCAATCTTTCAATTTTCATCAGAAGCAGGTGGTATGAAGGTGTCAGATGGAAGGCAAGGTGGCAACTGGAAATCACATTTTATCTCTGAAAACTCAATTTCTATCAGCATATAATAGGTAACTCTTGACATATTGTCAGGTGCCCTATCACTCTTTTTGTATGTCCTATTCTCCGTCAATAGCATCTGGGTAGTGATTAAACACTGATGTTTTGTTGCACAGAAGTGACCTGGTAGAAGGTACATTTATTGTGGAGTGGTGTTTTAAGAGCAGAACTATATGCAGTGAATTGCTGTAGGAAAAATATGGTCATGGCCAGAGAAGGAGTGGAGTTGGTGTTTTTCAATTTTATTCTATAGAACTGTAATAGTGCAGACATTTTCTCAAGGTCTGCTAGATCTTTCTTCATACTAATTTAACTATGAGTGATGGTTAATGGACAGGCCACTAAAAGAGGGGAATTTTGAGCAATATTTTTTAATATCATAATACAATGAACAATGACTGTTGGTGATAAAATAGTTTTTAGAGACAGAAAAATTCTTGGATAAAATGAGATAAATTTGCCAAGGTGAACGAAAAAAAAATTATCGGAACATTAGTAAGGAGGATATGTCCTAATTGAAATTATGAGTGGGGGTAGATTGATTATAAAGTTCATCGTGATAGCCAAGTCCAGCGGACAAAGAACCATCATGGCTTTCCTCCTGTGAGGTGAGAAAATAATAGATTTGCAGCAAGTTACCTAGATCTGCCCCTTTCTCTCCTGTAAGACTGAGGGGAAGTGGGTCAAAAATAAAGGGTTGGGGCCCACAAAGCTCAGAAGAGGCTAATGGTCTTTAATAAAGGACACGTATGGTGCAGATGTACAGCATCAGCAAGAAACAGTAAAAGAAAACTGGAGACAACTATTAGGAGAGGGTGAGATATAACAACTCAGAGCATGAATAGGAAATGCAATTGTCCTGTTAATGACAACTGAGGTGGAGAACAGATAAGAACAGGCAGTTCCTGGGTACAGCGTTTCAGGTTAGTTGCAAGAGCAATTCTGATATGATGTGGAGATATCAATTTGTCCTAAAAAACAACAACAAACTAGGAAAAATTAGGTCAATTCCATTTTTTAATGGAAAAAAAGGGAAGAATCTCTACCATTTTTTTTTTTTTCTTCCCCATTTTGGAAACATTCTTGAGTCTTTTTTATGATTCCGCTTTTTATATCTCTTTACTTTGTTGTTTCTCTGGCCAAAGTATATCAAGTTTTCCTTAGTTTCTTGCTTTCAATTGATACACTGACGTGACTCCTCTTACTACATTTCAGTGATGTGTCAACTCGAAAATGACAGGACAGGTAAATTATAGAATGTGATCCTCAATGTTTATTTAGAAATTGAAATAACTAATTATTTCCTTGGGTAAATAGAAAATTACAAAAAGAAATACTGTCAACTTTATTAAAAGTATAAATAAAGCAAAACAAGAAACTACAGTATTTCAAGCTAAGAAAAAATATACACATCTCAGCCATGGAGAAGCAGACAAGGCAAGGGGATTTCACATCATTATATAGGAAACAAAGCAGTTGTTGGATCTTAATAGTAAGGCATGGGTGGGACACCAGGGATACACAAATTGTTTACGGAAAACATAAATATTAGGACCAGTAATACAATTTGCCACATGGCAAGGAACTCTACCCCAAAGCAAGCTAACTAGTAGGAAAGTCATACACCTATGAACAGACTGTTCTTCCCGGGAAAACTCCAGCTTTGCTTCACATAGAGGCTAAATCAGCCAAAAAAAATTGGAATCAAGCAGCTTCTACATGTCAGAAATCCTGACCCCATTAAATTGTGTTGTAGGAAAAGTAGCTAAAGAGATACAATCAGGATCCTCATTAAACTTATTGGGGTCATATGATGATAAATTTTAAAGTAGAAAGTTAAGTCACTAATGCCTTTAATAATTTCTATTTTAGTATGAATTAACACTTCTCTGGTAATTGTAGAGTTCTGATAATCACAGCACTCAACATCAACTTTCCAAATTTTTACCAGCAGAATATTTCTTAAGTCATATTTTCCAAACCAGGGGAAAGCTGCACTGGTTGAAGTAAGGTCAGGGAGTCGCCAACCCTGACTACTTAGCTTCCTCTCATTCCCTGCAGTGATTCATCAGCCATTTCTGTGCAGCCTGAGCTGAGTGGAACTCAGTTTGGTAACCACTTATCTGAAGGATCTCAAGAGGGTAGAATGTAATGAGTTATGATGATAATAGTTCTTTGGAAACTGACAGCTTTAAGAATAATATTATCAGCTACTTATTTGAGTTAGTAAGAAGAATATGGTATAGTGCAACTTTTCAACTCAACAGTTCATAATCAGACTGCACACAGTCAGAAATATGCTACATCAGTTAACAATGAGTGTAGAATATTTAAAAACCTGTCGTGTGGCTGAATGTGGAAAATCCTGCATTTCTGGGCTTACTGTACTGCAAGGCAACAGTGAACTGACTTTGAGCACTGGCTGTCCTTATGGATTGAGCCTACTCTCTTGAATTCTCAATTTATTCATCTTTCTCTTTTCTCACATGCTATATGACTCACTGATCTACTGTTACCGGATTTGATTACCTGTATGAATCTGCAGCATGTGTAGAAGAGTAGAGGTAGCTAAGTCTCTAATTTTGATTCCAGGTTCCTAACAATAACTGTTGTTATGCTCAGAATCTTAGAGTCCTACTCTGTACAATTAGGATAAAACAATTATGTTTCAAACATTTGTGTGAGAATTAAATGAATTAATATATCCTGAAAAAATTGTATTTCCAAGGTAAAAGTGGAGAGGATCACTGCATAACAAACCAAACTAACACCAATCATGCATATTTACTAATGTAAACTAAGACTAAAACACCTCGAACTTGTCCACTGCCCTTGCATTCCCCATTCCCCGGTCATACCTTGGAAAGTGTGACAAGCCTAACATAAGAATCGCAGAAAAAGCAGATGTTGCACTCTCCAGCTTAGGTAAATGCAGCTGGATTTTCATGCAATTGCATCAAAGCCCATCATTCCATTGAGCTACTGTCCAGAAACATGTTCTTGATTTGAGGTTACGCTAATCTTGTAACCTTGACCAAATAACTTTAAAATTGAAAATCAGATAAGTTATAAGATGGAATTAACTACTTTAAATACTCAACAGCCAATTAACTTGGTGACCTTCTAGGCATGAACATGGGGAGACTGTGTAAAAGGCTGCAGAAAGAAGAGAATATCGGGCCAGCACCCGTCAGGATTAAAGAACAATCAAATGATAGCCTAATGAAGAGCATTTCATTAGCAGATAATTCATGCACTTGATATATGCCAATTAATTGACTGGAATAATTACTCAGCTCCGACTTTCATTTTAACTTTACTCTCTTCTTTTACATGGCTTTTAAAAGCACAGTTATTACTAAGATGGTATGAATTCTAGTTCACATTAGTTATGTAGGTTTAATTAGACACTGTAGGCAATGTACGAAAGGCACAGACTAAGGACCATTTACTACATATTAAGTTGTTTTTAGTCTTATAATAAAACAGAATTCACCTTTGTTAGATTTACGTCTATGAACACATTCAAAAATGCCAAATAAGCATCGATCTGTTCGTGGTAGGTACTGTTTTACCTGCTATGATACAGTAAACAAAACGCACAAGAAATGTAGCCATCTTAAAGAATACTTTGCAGTAGGAGAGTTAATAAATAATTAAAACATGTAGTATTTTAGATAATAAGTACCAGGGAGAACAGATAAGTCAGAGAGGAATGGCATTACTAGTGTGTTAGTGGGGAGCAGGTTACATTTCAAATGGGGTATTAACCTATGGATAAAGTGACATGAACACAATGACTTGAATGTGGTCAGGAATTAAACTGTGTGAATACAGGGTGGGCAGAAAATAGGTTTACAGTTGTGAGTACTCGAAACACGGAGTTTATTATTGTGTTATTATTTATTAATTATTGTATTATTTATATGTATTATAAATGTAAACCCACTTTTGCCCACCTTCGTATAGGTTAGGGGAAACAATCAAGGTTGATAGAAAATTCCTGAGCTATCAAGCCACTGGGATGTTTTCAGAAACAGCCAGAAGATTGAACGATTGGAGAGAAATAATGGAGGGCGAGGTCGAGCCCAAGAAATAATAAGGGTGCAGGATCACATAGGACTTTTTAGACCACTGCAAGGACTTTGGTTTCAATTTTGAGATGAGAAGCCACTGATGTTGAGTGGAAAAACCACATGGCTTTACTTAGGTGTTAAAAGCGTGCCCTGGCTGTCATGTTGGGGACAGTCTGTGAACGGCAAAGGCGAAAGCAGGAATACCATGTTGGGGCCCGTATGCTGGTGAATGTGGGTGACGGCAGGGTGATGGCAGTGGTAACCGTGAAGTCAAGTAACTGTATTCTAGATTAGTTTGAATAGAGCCAAGAGGGGTTGAAGGCTGACCATGAGGATGAGAAAAACAGAGGAATCTAAGGTGATTCCAAATTTCTTACCCTGAGAAACTAAATCAGGAAATAAAAATATCTATTACTAATCAAATGGTCTGTCTTAAAATACAGTTTAAAATTTAAATTATATCTACATCTGATTGTTAAATTATCTAGTGACACAGTCAAAGAATAAGCTATGCCTTATATGAAGATTAATTTAGAAATCTACTAGGAGTCAAAGAAGAGAATGCACTACAATGCTCATTATATTAACTCTTGAGCATCTTAAATAAATTACTGATTTAGTAATGTTGGTTAGTCTTGACTCTGCACATCTCATTAATAGGGTATTTGACTTCATTACCTATTTTTAAAAAATTTCCCCTTCTATCTCATGCTCAGTTGGATTTTGACAAACTAGCTTGTACTTCTGGTACTAAAACAGACACCAATCCTCCCAACCACCCACTTCATTTAAGAACTTAAATTAACTTAAGGGCATAAAAGAATAATTAAGCCTCATCTGTTCTAGTGTAGTCTCTCTGAAGATGTGACAAAACTATATTCATACATTTTTGTAAATTTATAATAACTTAGATGTCTGAAGATAATTCATAGAAAAGAAAAAGTAAAATACATGATTTACCAGTAGACAAAACACAAAGAAATTTTAGATATTTTTATTTTATTGTATGGGTGTAACAGTTTGTTTATCAGTTCATCAGCTGATGTATATTTGGGCTATTTCCAGTCTGATATAATTATAAATAGATCTTTAAAGAAATTTTTAAAAATGGACCTATGCTTTCCATCTCTTTCAGGTAAATATTCAGAAATGTTATTACTGGGAAATGTAAACGTTGCTTAACTTTATAAGAAACTGCAAAACTGTTTTCCAAAGTGGCTGCTCTATTTTGCATTTCAAGTGATAATATGTGAGTGTTTCAGTTCAGCTGCACTTGGTCTTGATAATGTTACAATTTTTAACCATTTTATTAGATGTACAGTGGTATGATATTCTAGTTTTAATTTGCATTTCACTAATGACAAATAAGATTTCATCATTAGTCATTAGTGACTTGAGGTTAGTAAAGGGTTATTATCCTTCATGTGTTTGTCATGTGTATCTCAATTGTAAAGTCTGCTCAAGTTGTGTGCCCATGTTATCATTGGGTTGTCTTCTTATGACTGAGTTGTAAGAGTTCTGGGTAGCAGTTCTTTCTTGGTTATGTATTTTGAAAATATTTTCTCCCAGTTTGTAGCCTGCCCTTGAAAAATACCTTTTGAAGAACAAAAGTTTTAATTTTGATATAGTCCAATTTTTCAATTTTCTCTTGAACATTTTATGTTTAATATGTTCCATCCAAGAAGAGTCTTGTTTAAATTTTAACTGTATTTTTGCCTAGAAGTTAATTTTGATTGAAAACACCAGGACATTGTCTTTTCACATTATATACTACAAATACTATGTGAAAATGTATACTGCCAAAAAAATTAAGTTGTGGGCGGAGTAAATTAAGGGCAAAATTCTTGGTAAATCATTATCAATGTCTTACTGACAATTAGGAAAAGCTCCCAATATCTAGTCCTTCATGAATTCCTTGATGTTCTGATTGTAATGATTCATTTTAGTAAATAGATTTTTGCAAGAAATACCCTTGCCCATATTAATTATCTTAATACATAAATTCCTACATCAGAAAGAATCCTATATTGACTTACATGCTTGATATACAAATTCTTTTGAACTTTAAAAAGTTATTTTGTCCTTAGAATGAGAAATTAATTCATTCTAAATCAATGACTTAATTAAGAACATTTAAATGTGAAAGAGCCTCTATGATTTTGGCTTTAGTGGCTGCCTAAATAATCTTAGAGCATTAATACAGACTTAAATTCAGCTTTGACTGGGGCCATTAGGTATATTTTAGGTTTGTGTTGACCAGATGGATTATAATACTTATTAAACTACTAAACAAAAAATGAGAATATGCCTTGATGATAATGTTTTTTATTATGCCCAACATCTGCATTTCTCATTTGTCTAAATTATGTACATATACAATTTGGTCAATGTTTTGCATTTCAAAAATCCTTTCTAATTTCAAATGTATCTGATAGTTCATAAGAGCAATTAAGTATTTAAATGAGACAATTATTGTCTAATTGGTATATTTCAATTTCCACTGAGATGTGCCAATTAAGTAGAATCCACTGTAAACCATAATATCTCCAACAGAACAGTGGTTTTGGAGAAGCATACCCCGAAGTTCATTTTCCTAAATGACTTTCACCAAGTGGGATTGTGCTCAGACATACAAATTGCACTTAAACTAACACATATATCACCACTGGTGGTGCTTTGTTTACTTCTAGCTTTGACATCCTCCCGTTTTATATGAGCAAGTAAGAGAGTTAGGGTGTTAGAATCAAGTTTGATCCATTGCATCTGTATATAATGTAACAGGAACACTTTACTAATTTTGTAAGATGCCTGAGAAGCAATGAAAATATCTTCACCTTCTATAAAATATCTATACCAGTGACAGGGTGATGAGTATATTCCTCTGTCTAGCTCTCTCTCCCTCTCTACCTATCCATACATATATACACTTGTTCAATATGTGGCAATTTATGATGGACTGTGAGGATGGCTTATACAGGATATTAGTGACACTGAATTTCAGATAAGGTTGTCCTATGTTTGTCTTTCTCAAAATAGGTACATTGCAGTATCCCTTTAAGCCAGTACAAAATATCAAATTTACAAGCATAAAGTCAATGATATTTAGAGTTTAATATAAAAGTAAATGCTCAAAGGCTCACTATCATAGCATATCGCAAGATTTTCCTTTTTAAGGTTCAACTATATTCTGTTGTATGTGCCACCTTTGATGCTAAGCGTAATAAGCAAGCCACAAAAACACAATATAGTAGGATTCTGTATGAGATACTTGAGTAGTCAAAGTCATAGGAGCAGAAAGTGAATGGTGGCCGCCAGGGCTGGGGCCTGAGGATGAACGCGAAGCTGTTTAACAGACAAAGAGTTTCCCAGCTGCACCAAGAGAGCTCTGGAGACCTGTTTTACAACAGTGTCAATATATTAACACGTTTGAACTGTGCATTTAAAAATGGTTAAGAAGGCAAATTTTATATTGCTTTCCCCCCCCCACAATAAATAAATGTGAAACAGTGAAGGTTTACCAAATTGTTCTAGGAGTCTGAGGATTATAATCGATATTCCACCAGGATAATTATGTTTATTTGTATAGATTCATAAAATGCACCCAGTGTCAGGTTTCACTGTGAGATTTTGAAATTTCTTAGTCTGTTTTTCTTTTCCCCATAAGTTAGACTTTTTTTCCTCTTAGTGCATAACATTACCTTAAAGTGTTTTTATTTTTATAAAAGTGGGCAACAGTTTCCCATTTGAACAAGGTGGTTAGTTTCAAAAACTTTTTTGACAAATTAGTTCAGATTTAACTTAATGAAATTTTAATATCTGGTTGGGAACATACACCAATCTTCAATGTCATTGTGATTGCTCCTTTTCAATTATTGTTTTTTAAATCTTTACCCAAGGAGTGAGGACATTTTTTCCATTGATTTTCATAGAGAGAGTGAAAGGGAGGGGGGGGGAGAGAAAGGGAGGAGGGGAAGTGAGAGAGAAACGCCGATGTGAGAGAGATACTGATTGGTTGCCTCCCGCATTCACCCTAATGGAGGCAGGTTTCGAACCTGCAACCTAGGTACCTGCCCTTGACTGGGAATTGAACCCAGGACCCTCCAGTGAGTGGGCCAATGCTCTAACCACTGAGCACACCAGGCAGGGCATTACTTTTTATTTTTAACACCCAATTTTACTAAAAATACCTTACAAAATAGTACTTTATATAAATTATGCCCTCATGTATGAAAACTGAATTTTAACTTGGAATTTTGTCTTTTTAACCTTGTATTTTGTATTAGAATATTGTGGTTTTTATAAGCTCAGTCATCACTTAATAATGACAATTTATAGCTAGCATTATGATCTAATTGTAATTCTAACTGATTGTGTTAAAAAAATGTTGATTTCTGAGTTCCAACCCAGAAAGCCTCAATCTGACCTCTTGGAGTGGATCCAAATAATTTGGATATAAAAAGAAATTTGATGTCAGTGATTTAAAAACCATGCCTTCAGAAACTCTGACTTCTTCATATATAGGTATAAAAGAACACTAAAATTGTAATCACCATTGACATACTTATGGACATAGCATGACATAAAATAAAATTCAGCATTCAATAAAATTTCATTATTCTCATGTAATCTGTGTTTTTTTCAAATTCATAAGAAAACACAGGTTCCCTTAAATATATATCTTATCTATAGTCTCTACCACAACCTCTCTGTCTAGCTCCCCCTTTGTTAATTTATAAGAATGTACAACTAGACACAGATGACTCTAAGAACATTTCTAGATATAGGCCATATAATTGGAAACATTTTTGTACAAATAAGCACTGGAATCAGGAAACAAGAAAACTCATACTCTAGAAATCAGACATTTAAAATATTATAAAACAGCTTCTTTCATAATTAAACTTAAATTATATCAATATAAGATTGGTAAAATTGGTCATTTTAGCTAAGGCTCTAGATCATGCTTTGGCTTAAGGAAATGTAGCTGGTTTAATTTTCTATCCAGACAGCTAAAACTTCTTCCCTATCAGCAATAAGGCTGCTTTCCTTTCTTATCATTGGTGTAGCCCTTTTCCTTTCCTTCAGGAACTTTTCCTTTGCGTTCATAGCTTGGCTAACTGTCTGGTACAAGAGGCCTACCGTTCAGCCTGCCTTGGTCTTCCACGTGCCTTCCTCACTAAGCTTAATCATTTCTAGCTTTTTATTTTCAGTGAGAGAGTGCAACTCTTGTTTTCACTTCAACACTTTGAGGCCATTGTAGGGTTATTAATTGGTTTAATTTCAATAATGTATCTCAAGGAATAGGAAATATCAAGGAGGGAGAGAGAGAGAGAGAGAGAGAGAGAGAGAGAAAGAAAAGAGGGAAGAGCAGTCAGAACACACAAAACATTTATCACTGAAGTTCACTGTTCACTATCTTATATGGGCACAATTCATGGCACCATAAAACAATTACTATAGTAACATCAAAGATCACTGATCACAGATCACCATAATCTATATAATAATAATGAAAGAGTTTGCAATATTGCAAAAATTACCAAAATGTGATACAGAGACACAAAGTGAGTAAATGCTATTGGAAAAATGGTGCCTATGGACTTGTTTGAAGCAGGCTTGTCACAAACCTTCAGTTTTTAAAGCCACTATATTTGTGAAACACTATAAGGCAAAGCACAGTAAAGTGAGTTATGCCTGTATATATTTTGTATATATATATATATTTTTTTCACAAGCTCACATGCACCTAGTCAAATATCATACATATATAGAGTGTCCCCAAAAATGTATATATGCACCTTGAATAATTATAAAGGCAGTGTTTATTTAAATGTGCTTCATTTTCAAAATTGAGCTATCAGCTATTAAAGTATATATACCCTGTATATATATCGAGACACACTGTTCAACATTACCACTATTGATAGTAGGTTTATCATAGAATGCAAAATGTCCTTCAATCATTATAATCCCGTTGCATATTAATAGCCTACTCACTTGTGCATATGTCCACTTAAAATAAAGTTCATGTTTTCCAGACTCTCTTTCAGGACATGATCATAAGTTTAAATTGTGACAAGACTAGTGTCAGTGGAAACTGAGTGCAAACTCTAGGAAGTGTCTTAGCAAGAGTGTCCCTCTCTTCTCTCTGTTTTATCTTCCTATCAACACCAATAGGGATTTTAGTAACTTAAGCTGGAGAAGCTATTTTGAACCACTTGGGGATGGAGGCTTCACACAAAGGAAAAAGACACTGGAAGAATGTGAGGCCCTGACACTGCAGAGAAAACACCAGATCTGGATTATTTGCCTGGACTTTAACATAAAAAGGAAGTTAACATCTATTTTGGGGTTTTGTCACTCCCAGCTTTAATTAAACCTCTCCATGCAGAGAGAAAATACAAAACATTTCCTTTTAATACCTAAATTAGCCAAGCATTTTTATCTTTTTTGAAAAGGTATGCGTGAAAAGTGTACATATGTGTACTGTGTATATATGTCGAAATCATATATTTTTATATGCTTTTATTACTTGATATTAAATATAGGTATAAATAACTGCAAAATCCCCAACCAGTTTATTCTAAATATAAGATGTAAAGACACAATATAAATTTAGATATAATGTGACTTTGAGATGCTATCATAACTATAATTTTAAGGAAAGGTCTTAGGTATTTTAAATCTATGTGGTTGTCATTATAATATTGTAAAGTGGTGTATAAATGGGACTATTTGCCATGAATGACATTGTATTCTGTAGACATTAGGTTTTGTTTTTATGCTTAGACAATGAAAATACTCTGGTGCCATCACATTCTTTATGCAGAGGTAATATTCTAAAGATTAAAATAAAAATACATAGATTTAAACCTCCCAAACTTAAAAATTCTCCCTGAGTTTCTAACAGAGGCTTTTAAGAAATGACTTGGGAGATGCTGTGGAAACCTTTTGAAACATAAACATTCCATTTTGTTTCATTTTCTGAGTCAGGAATCTCGCTATAAAAGAATTTCAAAAACACCCCAGTGGACATGCTAGTGAATGTAGAATAAAGCCTTTTCTTACCTGCCATTGTTTACTTTGTTATTGCCTATTAAAAGTCATTTACTGCTATAATTCCCATGAATGAGATGCCATTCCTACGTTATTAGAAAACTTCAAGGGTAATTCAATATACTTAAAATGGAGCTTAGCTAAGGGTTTGGCTTTCTGCAAAGTTAATTCTCCTAATTGACTCATTCAGTTGATGAAGAATAATAATAAACCTAGGTAGAAAATTTGGGGTTTATAAATTCACAGAAGAAATGTGTTCTACCTTGCTAATTAAATCATTTTCTATTTCAAAAGTAGTGTGAATCTACCACATGGCTCTTCCCTGCATTTTGATTAGTGGCTAAGAACACCTATGGCCAGATTACTTTCCCCCGCACCCCCCCAACTCCGATATGATCAATGTTCATGGCAAAATGTGCACCTTTATCCTTACAAATGAAACAAGTTCAGTGGTAGTTAGTTCAGGGTCAAATGTTTGATATGTTATTTATATTGACATTTGGATACCAAAAGTCTGTCTTGAGTTCTAGGCCTTTATTTTCTTAGTAATCACTTCTTACTCCTTTCTATTTTTTCTTATTTTCTTTAAATAAACCTTGGTTACTTACATGATATTTTCCTGTAATCACTTCTTTCCTTAGGTGGAGTCTCTGATTTTTTTTATTCTGACTTGCCTGAATTACTGTGATTTGTGGTTCTTTTTACAGTCATTTCTTGGTTTCGGCCTTTCCTTACTGAGCAATTACTACTCAGATTCTGAGAATAGAAACAAGGATACTTGAAGTGTCCTTTTTTGTAAGTGGGAAATATTTTAGAAATATCCATTCTGACTCCTAGTTCTACACACTCTCCAAACGTCCTTAGAAAGCATTTTATCATATTCTTAAAAATAACTAAGAAATAGCCCCTGATTTCTAAACTATAAGAACCCATCTGAAGGAAGCATCTCCAGTATCTGAGGAAAGGCAGAAAACTATAGATCATTTCAGTAAAAATATTAGTGCTAGTACACTAACATGCCCCTACACAGACAACAGAATGACTAAAATTTAAAAAGATGGATCACTATATGTTGTTAAGGATGTGGAACAATTAGAACTTTTATACAGTTCTTTTGGGAGTGTCAACTGAAACCACTTCTTTGGAGCATTTTGGGGCATAAGGATGACCCTATGCATAGCATGTGTCCCACAAATCCACTCCTGGTATTAATCCAATTAGTATGTGCAGATATGTCCACCAAAACACATGTTCACTAATGTTCAAAAAAGAAATAATGGTAATGTCCAAAAACTAAGAAACAACCCAAACACCCAAAGACAGCATAATTAAAAATAACTTCTGGTACATTTATATATTAGAATAATACACAACATGAATCTGAATAAAATAAAGCTTTAGCCAAAGGTATAATGCTCTCACAAATAAAATACTGAAAGAATGAAACCAGACACAAAATACTGAATTTCTATAAAGTTCAGAAAGAGGGAAAACTAATATAGGCATTTTACAATCAGGATAGTTTCCATCGAAGGAAGGACTAATAGCTAATGGTTGGGAACAGGCCAAAGAGCAGCTTATAGGATGTTGGTAATGTTTGATTTCTAGATCTGGATGATACATGATTCTGTTGACTTTGCAGTAATTCATCAACATGTACACATGATTTTGAATATTTCTGCACTATATTTAACTTCCAAAAATTTCATTAAAGAAAAATTAAATCAGTGTGGAATGATTTATTTAAATGTATTCTAATGCATAAACTCTTTGCCACAAATCTTTAGATATGATTATCATTAATTGTTCAATAAGAAATGGAGTTTTCCAGAAACATTTTCTAGATAAGTTTTAGTACTTAGAATACTGTGATGTTTGCTAAGTCGGAGAAGTACATGAGCACATAATTTAGAACAATGAAGAGTTTGGAGAAATAAACTCTCCGGAATTGCAGAATTAAATTCATAGCCTCTAAGAAGGAGTATAACTTCTCTATTCATACCTCATAAACTATCAACTTGGTCAGCTACTGCATTATTTATAAAATGCAGCTCATGTTCCTCTGGCTGTTCCAGCAATTCTGTGGATATTTAAGTACCTACCGTATCCAAGTCCCTGTGCTCATCTTTCAGGAAGTACTCCTAGTAAGGCACAGTGGCCCTTAACTTAGTGTAGAGAAAATTAACCCTCTCATTTATATATGTTGCTTGTAAAAAACTCCCTTCCTAGCTTTAGCAGATTTATACCACTGATAAAAGGGAAGGCACACTTACAGAGCAAGAATAAAAGAAGCACAACAATCAGATATATATTCAGATTATGATGACTTACATTTTTGGTTAGCTAGCTCCAATCACAATTAATGAGCTATCTAAAATAATTCAATATATTTAATACTTCACTGACCATGAGACAATTGACAGCTTGCCACACACCTAAAATCTTATTGCCAGGGTTTGAAAATGTATCTGTGTATTTCCATGTCACGTGTATGCTAAAATGATGTAATTTAATGTCAAGAAATAATTTAACTATTTAAAAAATAGCAGTACTAACAATGACTTTTATATCCTTATGGCTGTGTTCTTTACCCTCTATTCTGAGAGATCAAATCATCAAAACACTTTGTTATTTATACACAGCAGACACTCATTAGAACATCTATTTAAACTTTTTTCCCTATAGAAACATTATAGCCTTAAAACTAAAAGTTAAAATAATAAATAAAACTCTGGCTCTTATTATTGAATGATCTGTTACAAAATTGCTGTTGGTACAAGTCAATATTGCATCAATTATGGAGAATTAAGTAAGAGATGATGTCATTTTCAATACCAGGATATTTTTATTGTTTTTCCAAATTTATTTATTAAATCTCAGAAAGTTTAAAAACTGATTAAAATCTGTTTGAAAAGTAAATAAACATCAGACTTTATGCTATTGGTCTATTATATATTGATTGTTTTATTTGAAATCAGTTAAGAACTACTAATTCATTCATATTTTTAAAGATCAAATGATAGTGTTTGTTGATGGACAGGACATCAGGGAACTTGGCTTTTTCAACTGTGTGACTGTAGACAAGTTACTTAATCTCTCTGAATTTAAGTCCTCATCTGAAAAAATAAGTGTTGAACTGGAGGAGCTGGAAAGTATATTCCAAGTCAAAATTTTTATGAATCCATCTACAAAATATTTGTGAATTCAGATTCAAAGGTTTGTGGATGGTAATGATTTGGAATTTAAACATAGGGATGATTTATGTATTTCCACCAATTTTGTTTCATGGATGTCACATGGAATTGATTTTAATATTCCCCTAAAATTTTTAAATTAAACTCATTATGTTTACTGCCATTCTTAATTGTATGCTCAAATATCAGCAAACTTCAAAAATATTTATATTTTATAGTAAAAAATGCACCCAGGCCTGCAGTAAAGCAACAATTAAGTTTAAAAAGAACAATTGTATTTTTGTGTGGTTTTCATTTACACAAAATAAATTCATGTGTTAATTATTGTGATAACAGTGCAATTAACAGGATCTTGAATATAACAAAAATGTTGGCATTTTAAGATGGAATTTAATTAACAATCCATTAATAGGAAACCAGGCAAAATACACATTATTTAAATATTATCAAATGTTTCAAATGCCTGTGTATATTTTGCAACTTTTGTTAAAAGTATGTCAAATACTATCTTGTACTCCAGGAGCTTTTAGTTAACGATGTTTTGCTTGTCAAGAAACTGTGGAAACCAGGGAGATGAATGTGAGTAAGATTTTGGCTGGTTGTACGAAAAATGCACAGTGCTGGGCACTCTATAGAACACAAGAATCCTGAAGTGGGCAGTCGCTCTTGCTTTAGCTTGTTTCTGTAAAGGAATGTGAGCCCTATGACGCCGAATGGGCGGATTTTCAAAGGGAAACGGAAATCTGTATTTACATGCATCATTCTGACAAAAAGGTTATGCGAATAATTAAAAGCAGCCATAATAAGTAACACAAGCAGAAACCCATTATGATTCAAACAAAATGCACCTGTGCAAAATTTTATTATACCAGAATTAATGTAAACTTCTAAAATAGTTATGAGATTTCTGTTAAAATATGTAATCTAAACAACAAAATAAGTCAGCAGTGTTCATTTTCTAATATAGGTGGTAATCGAGTTCAAACCTGAATATAAAACCTTCAATTTAGGAAGAGTAGAATTTCCAGATAACAGTCACAGGAATTTTGAGTATTCCGGCTTTTGGTAAAGAAAAGGCTAAGTGACAATCTGGGAACCCCCGTTGGAGTTAGTGTCACGGATTAAAGGAATGAAAGTGGCAGAGTTAAAGCCTTCTTAGAAGTGCCTTCAGAAGGAGGCAGACGGAGAGTGTAAAATCATGGGCCAGAGGGGACTGGAACAAAAAGGGGTCCTGCTAGAGCGGTCGGCTAATATCAGAAATGACGAGGGGGACAGAGAAAGCGGCAAGACTCTCAAATGCCTTCTGCTTCCCTGTCTCCCTCACTGCTGCTGTTTTTCCTGTTATTAACACCCCAAGCCCTGCGCCCTCTTCGTGTTGAGTGTGAGTGTCACACGTCACTCCCACATTGTCCCGCGCGGCCTAGATTATTGCACAGGTGTCAGTGTCCTTGTTTGCAGCCGGGTGCTCTGAGCGGATAGGCGGTGCTCCCTGCGCCCTGGGCCCTGCGGTACGTGCACCAAGGCCGCCAGCCAGGGCCCGGGGTAGTGGAAGCGCCCGCCCAGGCGTGCTGGGCAAGGTCAGAGCCCTGACACTGCAGAGCAGCGGGTCAGAGGGCAGGCACCCGGGCTGATTGGAAGCCCCAGGCCCGCTCTCGGGGAACATGAGAGCCGAGTCGGAGATACTCAGAGTGAACCGAAGGTCAGCAACCTATTAGCAGGTTGATGGGGGTCCGAAAGAGGTAACCCAGTGTCACAGCTACCCACTGGAGATGAAAGGACAGGTGTGGACATCGCAGGAGGGAAGCAGTGTCAGTCAACCTAACTGCTTCAAAGGAATTATGTGTTTTTCTATTTGGGAATAGATACAGTCTTTGGGGGATTTGTTTATTTTTCTCCTGTCCTCTGGATACTTCCTCTTAACAAATGAGTAATTGTTCTCTTCAAATTTCTATTCAATTCTATTTAAAGTCTATAAAGAAGTTACTTAAAGCTGATAAATATTACACAGTAACTAGTTTCCTAAAAAAATATAGCAAGGCCCTGGCTGGGTGACTCAGTTGGTTGGAGTGCCATCCAGTATACCAAAAGGTCGCGGGTTTGATTCTCGGTCAGGGCATATACCCAGGTTGTGGATTTCATCCCTGGTTGGCCGAAAATGGGAGGCAACCTATTGATGTTTTGCTCTCCCATTGATGTTTCTCTCTCTCTCAAATCAATAAAAATAAAAACATATCCTCAGGCGAGGATTAAAAATAATAATAATAATAATAAAAATGTGGCTGGATGACAAAGATGTATACAAATGGATAAAGTGAATATAATTTTTCAAAACTACCCTAATAAACCACACTAATAAATATTCTGCTTTAAAACAATGAGCCCGTCAATGGCAAAAGCCTACTGGGTATTTGTGATGGAAATGATATTATAGGGCACGATGGAAGACCCATACCACTGAGGCACACGTAGGTTTCCTCACCTTCATTGTTTTGACTGAGTCTAACTGCTGTTGCTACTTCCCCTTGAAAACGTAGTCACTGGAGACTCTCTAGGGGTTTTTTTCTTTACTTGCCCCCCCATTAACTATATACTCTGTCTTTTCAATTTCTTCCTCTCACTTTTACTTGCCTTTCAACCAATAAACTTGATTTTTGTCCTTTAAAAATAATCAAACAAACACAAGAAAAAAAAAAATCCCTGGCCCTTGTACCCTCCTTTCTTACTGGGAAAATTTCCTTTCCCACTGCCACGGGCATCTTCCCCGGAGGGCCAGCACGCTTTTGCAATAAAGGGACAGATAGTAAATATTTGAGACTTTTCAGTCCGGGACAGTGTCCAGCTCAAGCCCTCAGTCTTCTTTTGCAACGTAGGTAACATGCAAGCAGGCCCGAGACAGTCGGTAAGAGAACTGGGTTGGCTTCGTTTCAGTAACACTTGGTTTACAAAAAGAGGCAGTGGGCCAGGTTAACACACGGCTGCATCTGGGTGACCCTGATCTGCACGCTCCCGGAATTCCCTTTCTTCTACCAGCATTGCCATCCGCATGCTTCACTCTCTTTCCGCCAGTTCACCTGTATCCACGGTGCGAACCAAATGAAGCAGCGATGGTCCTCTGAAAACCAGACCCTCCGCATAATCACTAGATTTCTTTCTTTGACTTTTGCAGAGACATCCACCCAACAATTCTCTCTGCCATACAGCAATTTTTAAATCCCTCTTCAATCACTGACAACAGCAAACAAAATAGTTATTTCTCTCAAATTTAAAAAACAAGAATATTGACTCTACTTCCCCCAATGGATATTGTCCTATTACGCTGATCATCTTAAAATATTTTTTTTCTAAATTCAGTCTCCAGTTTCTTCTACACCATGATCTCTTCAGTTCACTCCAGCCAGGGTTTTCCTCTTACCACTCCACTGAAACTTCTCCCATCCAAGCCACCAGTGACTTCTGCCAGGCAGAATCTAAAACTGAGTCATCGGCCCTCATCTCACTAGACTTGCAGGCAGCATTTGACAAAGCGCTATGTCTTTCTTTAGACATACACTCTTTTGTCTTTCTATCAATGTTGCTTTTCTTCTCACCTCAATGCCTACTTGCTCCCCATCAACTGATTTTTGCTAAAAATAATGTAGTAGCACAGTGAGGAAAGGTTGGTCATTTGATAAATTTCAGTAAATGTTGCATATAAACAATTGTCCATATATGTTATCGGTCTGTTCTTTGCTACTGGTCTATTTTAATATTGTAACACCCATAAAACAGTAATTTTATTAATCTAAATTTATAATAAATATCTATATTTAAAAGAGTTAAATAATTCATCCCCCTGTCATTTATTTTCAGGATTGTCTTGACTATATGTTCTTTGAATCACCACATCAGTTTCAGAATGAACTTACCAATATCTAAATAAAAAACAAAAAAAAGAAAAGAAAAAAACTTGGAATTTTATTTGGCATTGCATTGATTCATTCAGTATATTTGGGGATAGTGCAATCCATAAATATGATATATCTTTAAAGACATATACAGGGTGGAGCAAAAGTAGGTTTACAGTTGTGAGTACACAAAACACAGTTTATTCTTGTATTATTATTTGTTATTGCATTATTTTATGTATGAACAATTGTAAAATGACTATTGACCCTCCCTGTATTTACATTTTTCATACCAAATAAGGGCACTTTGTTTTTCTAGGTAGATTAATTCCTCTGTATCCGATGCTTTTAGATGTTATTTTAAATGGTTTTATCTTCTCATTTTATTTTTCAAATGCTTATTTAATATGTGTAAAATGAAAATTTTTGTACATTGACCTTATATCCAGCAATCCTCATGAATTCACCAACTTACAAAAGTTCCAATAGTTTATTTGTAGATTTTGTTAGATTTCCTGCTTTCATAATCATGTCATTTGAGAATATAGTTTTATTCTTCCTTCTATTGTATGATTTCTTTTTTCTTTACCTGAAGCTAGAACTTCCAGGAAACTGTTGAATAGATGTAGTGATAAATAAGCATTCCTCTATAATTTTCAAACTCAAAGAGTAAATTCTGGCAGATCACCATTAAGTGTATCATTTTCTACTTGTTTCTATAGATACCCTTTATTAAATAAGGCAAATGCCTTACTATCCCTAATCTGATGAGTACTTTCATTAGGTAGAGGGACTAAATTGCTTCATACTATTTGCTTTGCTGTGTCTGTCTTGTTCATTTTTACAAAGTGAGGAGTTGGACATTATGGGGTATTAGAATGTAATCATTTTAACAATGCCTCTTTAGAACCCTACTTTAATGCCAGCAGATGCCTGTGTCTATAACACAGACCATTATTACATTATTCCATGAATGGCATTGCCACTTTACTTTTAACTTTATGAATTAGTCCACTTTTAGTATTTTTATAAGACATTTCTCAAGAAGACTTTTGGTACTGAGGTAGGATAAGTGGTAATAAAACTTTCCTGTGTTTATCAGTTATCAAAAGTTCCTATAATATTTTCATGATCTTTCTGCTTAAATGAAACATTCAGCCACTTTGTTCTCACATCTGATTGTCCTTAGCAAAGTTGATACTACTCGCCTTCTCTGCTTTATATTTCTTCTTAACAATCATCACTTTCTACCTATTACATATTTTTAAATTGTTTTATTTTTTCTCTTTTCCCCAACAAAAATATAAGTTTCAGGAGAGCAAGTGTTTGTTTTCTTACTGATGGACCCTGGCATTCAGAATAAATGTTTACAATAGTGAAAAGGCAAATCCTAGGACAGTGTCAAGTTTTCTAGCATAGGTGGCACAGGACTACTAGAATAACTAATGCTTTTATCAAAGGAGGTAGGGGTAGTTTTTGTCAGTGGTAACAATGGGATAATTTGGAGGAAATTAAGTTGTGAACTGATCACATGGTGTTTTAGACACTATGCTATTGTACTATGGCTAATAAGTTTTTTATTATTATAATAAAATCATTTTTATAATCATTAGGCCATTTTATCATAACAATCTGTTAGGTAAAGTAACTGCTACTTTGTAATCTACACTGTTACTACTGTTAGATAGTATTATAAAATTCTATTTTAATATAAGAAAAATAAAGTTTAGAGAGATTAAGAAACATTCACAAGTTATGCAGTAGATGAACCAAGATTTAAATACGTATTATTAAAATAACATAAATTTGTTTAAAATTCTATATCATTGTTGCTTGTAAACAGTTGAGGCTTTCACCTCATTGATGAATATTTTTTAAAAAGTCATTTCCTATGATCTACATCAAGTGATTCTTATTTTAGAGCTCTGCAATAGGGTTTAAGTATCTATACTTTTAAGAAAAGTGCCCAGAGGTTCTGATGAATACCTTCATTTAGAAAGCAGAGATATGCTTGATGGTATTTCTTTCCAAATCTTGGTGGAGGATAACTACAGAAAAAATTACTTTTGTAGTGCAAATTAATTAAAACAACAGAAAATGGTGGAAAGATAGTTATAAAATAAAAAAACTGTAAATGATAGAACTTAACAGAATATGAAGTTTACTTGTGTTAGTCAGACTCCAACTGGCGAAGCACAGGCGCTATGGGTGTGATGAAGTAGGGGCTCCATTTACACAATTTTAGGGCAGGTAAGAAAGTAAAGATCTGAAAAGGAGATTAGAAAGATTGAGTAAGGTCAGTAACTAGCCCTTGCGCAGGGGACAGAGTCTAGGTTTCCAGGGAAATCTAGAGGATAGGTTCATTTAGCTGCAAGAAAAGGACCATTATAGGAATATAGTGCATAATTCTAGGGCAGAATGTGTCTCTCTGTGGCTACTGCCATCCTGAGTTGATGAGATCCAGCGCAAGCTCCACATAAATTCTGTCTAGATGTGCTTACAAATAAAGTTGGAAACATAAAACAGGAAAGAAATATTAGTATTAAGAAGTCAGCCAACATAATGAAAAAAGTGAGCTAAATTCACTCCTGGTGAAATAAAATAATGCTACAATCTGTTGGAGCATTATTAGTCAAAATTTACCCTCCAGATAAAGTTTCCAGCTTCTCCCACCTGTTTTTTAACCTCTATTGAGAGTATTACAGATGTCCCCCCTTTTTCCCCCCTTGCCCCCCATCACCCAGTTCCCACCCTGCACCAGGCCTTCACCACCCTATTGTGTGTGCCCATGGGCAGTGCGTATATGCACATAAATTCTTTGTTTAATCTCCGCACCCCCTTCCCTCTGAGATTCCTCAGTTTTGAAAGAAGAATGGTATATGCCTGTGACTGCACTTCTGATTAACAGTAGGTTTCTGTTCTGTGTCTAAAGATGGTTATTATTGTTAGTGTACTATATTCTTTCAATTATCTTTTTAAATTGTATTGATCCTGGCTTTGTGTTTGTCTTTTTGTAGCTGCTGCCTTCCTGAATTTGCAAAACTAAAATAAATAAAATAAAAAAGTCCAGTTTTGAGACAAGGGTGACTGTTATATCAGCAGAGCCAGCAATCAGAAAGGAGAGCTCTAAGTGATTCAGGAAAGAACAAGCACTCAGCCCCACTAGCACAACTGTATTAGTCTCTCATTTCCTATTATCAACAACAACCTTCAGAGCAAAATGTCTGCTGCTTTATTTTTATCTCCTAAATACTGTATATTTTCACTTTTGTCCAACTCTCTTCTAAAATGGGAACCTGGAAAACACAAATCCTAGTAACCCAATTGATACTAGAATAGTCCAGCATATGTGGTGAGAATAAAAATCAGGTTTGAATGATAGCTCACAAAATTTTTATTTACAATAACCAAGATTTAGAAGCAGCCCAAGTGCCTATCAGTAGGTGAGTGGATAAAAAAGCTGTGGTACATTCACACCATGGAGTACTACGCAGCTGTAAAAAAATGAAGGAAATAGTGCCCTCCGCAACAGCATGGATGGAGCTGGAGAGCATTATGCTGAGGGAAATAAGCCAGGCAGAGAAAGGCAAGTTCCACAGGATCTCACTCACATGAGGAATCTAATGAACAGAATGAACTACCAAGCGAAACAGAGACAGACCCACGAACAGAAAGCAGGCTGACAGCTGTTGGCGGGGGGAGGTGTTGGTAAGCTGGGAGGGCGGAAGGATCGAGGAAAAAAGAGAAAAGTCTCATGGACACTGAGGACAGTGTGGGGATTGCCGAGGTGTGTGGGGATGGGACAGTGGAGAAGGGTAAGGGGGTAAATGGTGATGGGGGGAGACTTGACTCGGGGTGGTGAACACACAGTAGAGTGTACAGATGATGTGTTGTGGAATTGTGCACTTGACACCTAAATAATTTTGTTTACCAGTGTCACCTCAATAAATTCAATAAAAAGAGAAAGAAGAATACGGAATTAAATGAAGTAGGTAAGAATTGGGGTATGGGTTGATAGTAAATCGAATGCATTTTTCTTCCTAATTCACTATTTCCAATCTCACATCCTGGTTAACATTTATTCAGCATATTTAATAAGGATACAAATAGTTAAAAATATAGAAAATAATAAAAATATTTAAGCATTGTGTTACCTATACTGTTTTATATTTTATTGGGGTGACACAATTTCCATCCATGACCTGTTGGTATTACATAACTAAAAACTTTCCTATTACTGTTCTATCTCTTATATCTACACCTTCTCTCTTGATACACAATTGAGCATTTCTCTGACTTTTACCGTGAGACATGACCCAATTTCCACTTTTTTGTGACATTCCCATTTATTTTATTTTCTCCTTTATTTTGAATGAAGTCAATTTTATATCTCCCTAGTGCATCTATGCTTTTCATACAGTTTTAAAAAAAGCTTTTTTAACATCAAGTGATTTTTAATTTAAAGAGTATAAATGGTCTTTCATACATTGTCTTTACATCTCCTTCTCATTGAGCTAAGCTTTTGCATATCTATTTTACTCATGGGAAATTTAATTATAGTATTAATTATATTTTCCTGAACCTGCCTGCTTTTACAATTTAATATTTCCAAGTACGTTTCCATTCATTCACATTCAGCTATTTTTCCTAACTTGCCTCAAGGACATTTTTCCCTGTTTTTAATACTTTTTGCTCAGATTATATAATCTAAGGCATGGCAGTTCAATTGTAGAAGCAGATATAGAAATCAATCAATGAAAATCGAGATTGATAACGGATGTAAGTTCAAAAAGCGATATTTGAAATCAGATATCAGGCTAAAATTAGAAAATAAAACCAACCTATATATCTTAAAATATATAGGCCATAAGAATTAGGATAAAATGGCCCAGAATGCTAGCATTTAATTCAATTTACTGTCTATACTAGGAAGTGGTAGGTAATGATTAGAATTCATTAGTAGGACCAAACTGGAAAGAAAATATGTGATCATCCAAGAATCCACATATCATCCTATATTATCACATGTGCCTGCTTCTCCCATTAGAACGAAAGCTCTTTTGCATGGAGAGTGTATGTCATTTATTTTGTTGAATCCTGTCACCACTGCCAAGAAGCTATCACAGGGATTTGAAACAATCATTGCTTAATAACTCATTATTGGATAGATAATTAATTAATCAATTAAGAGCCTTAGTATAAGAAATGTCACGAAAAGAACAAAGCCAAGTTTAGAACTGTACCCATAGTAAAAAATGAACAATAAAATCCAAAACGGTGCCTTTCATAATCCAAGCGATTACTAATGCTTCAAAGTTTTTATCTTAATTTTTATCAAGCTTTTCAATATGTTCTCATTCACTTCTTTGGTTTTATGGCAATACATCTATTTTCTCTCATGCTTTATGCTTCCAAGTGAAGATGAAAAATCAATTACTTTGGAATTGAAAATACTGAGTGCAGTTGAAATGGGATTATCACATTAAGTCTGCAACCCTCATTGTAGTTCTAAGAAGTAATCAAATGTAAAGTTTATGTGCTTTATGAAAAATTAGGCTGAGTCATGCTAATACTGAGTTGTGGGTATAATGCTTTGTCTTTAGTGCATTAAATCAGAAATTCATACCATTAGCCTGCCAATGTCTATCTGTATTAATAAAACATGCTGCCATTATTTAAAACATGAATATATCTTAACACTATTAAGATGAATATGGGTGGTCGTGGCTAAAAGTGCTAGAGGGGCTCAGAAAAGAAAGAAGATAGGCTTATTTGGACAAGTCTTTATCAAAGCAATTAAAAGAGCTAAGCATAGTTACATTTCAAACAAAATTTCCACTGAAGTCAATTATTGCTAATAGCTCTTTTACTCATTTACATATTGTCATAAATATCATGACTTTTAAAGATGTTCCCTCTGGAAAAATTTTAAAACTATTTTTCAAAATATTCTTGCCCAGCAGCATGGCTCAGCGGTTGAGCATCCATCCACCTGTGATCCAAGAGATCGCAGTTTGATTCCCGGTCAGGGCACATGCGGAGTTGTGGGCTCCATCCCTGGTGGGGCCGTGCAGGAGGCAGCCAATCAGTGACTCTCTCATCATTGATGTTTCTCTCTCTCTCCCTCTCCCTTCCTCTCTCTGAAATCAATAAAGATATATTTAAAATATATATATTCTTGAAGAGTTTTCCTAGATATGTGTTTTGTTTAGATTTATTTGTAATATATCTAGAACTATTAGTTTGTGGAATAAAGTAAATTTATCTAAAAATATCTATATACAAACTTTATTTTTTAATTTTTTATTCTTTAGCCCTCACCCATGGATATTTTTTTCATTGCTTCTCAGAGAGAGTGGAAGGGAGAGAGAGAGGGAGAAACACCTATGTGAGAGAGACACATCAATTGGTTGCCCACTGCACGCACCCCAGGCCAGTGCTCCAACAACTGAGCCAAACCAGACAGGACTCCATAGGCGAACTTTAAAAGTTCTCATTCATTCACTTATCCCTTCATTCTTCTAACTGCTAGCTTTTGACCTTCTATTGTGTGTCAGGCGCTGTTCTAGGAACCAAGGATACAAAAGATACCTTTTCCTAGGTCCTAGGGTCTATGAAAGATAGAGCCTATGCAATATAAATAAGCTGAGAACCAAGTTTCTCAATTAGCATTTTTTATATTTTTGGCCACATAATTATTTGTTGTAGGGGCTGTCCTGCATACAACAGGATTTTTAGCAGCACCCTTGGTTTTACCCACTGGAAGCCAGGATCCCCCTTCCTAGTCATGAAAACCAAAAATGTTTCCAGGTATTATCAGATGTCCCCTAATGGACCAAATTACTTCTTTGTTAAAAACCATAAATACAGAGCATAGTAGAAGAGAGTAAGTAGTTTGGAGACCAATCAGCTGAAAAGATGGTTTTCCTTGACTTAGTGATTTGGAATCACAGCTTTTTTCTATGTGTGGCTCAACTCAGAACTCACCTTCCACTGCAGAACAGAGGAGCAGGATTGTTAGGAAACATAGTCCTTAACTGAGCAGCTGCTTTCTAAGAACAAATCCATGCCATGAAATGGGAGGTTGAACTTTTTATGGAAAGTTAACTGTCTCTTTCTTAACTAGCAGGGGCTGAAACCGGTCATGAGGATGGACGTAGTATCCAGAATAAACAGGAACAGATATATTTCATAGAAATTATAGAACCACAGCAGCCAGTATTTTGCAGTTCCCTCCTTTCATTCACTCTTATTCTCAACGCCATTAAGCACTTTCCCTCATAACTTTTATTGGCCGCAAACCAGTCTACCTCACAGACTTAGTGTGTTTAGTGACTTTCTCATTATTGGGTGATTTAAATGACTCAGCAACAAAAGTTAAGCTTTAACTAAATTAACAGTTTAAGTTTTGAACAGATGATTTCCAAAGGATAAGTTCTTTGAAGTGAAATTGTTGACACACAAAAAACCCAAAACAATCTACACAAAACAAACAACAAACGAAACTCAAGCTATATATACCACAATATTAACATAAGATGTCAGATTGCTTGAAAAACTGCAAAAATTTTTACTTCTTTACACCAGACTGTTCTTGTTACACAGACATTTTTATCATATTGCCACTGGCTTAAGAATTATTATTGATTATACGACAGACTAGGCTATTTAACTTCACATTAGAAAAGATTTAATGCAGACTTATTTTGTACAGATTTATCATTTTATCTTAAACAATGTTCACAACAGGAAAGCTAATTTTTATGAATATCTTACCTTTTTTGTTTCCATCAGGCATTTGTTCACATTCTCTCTCCACTTGTACCTTACTTACACTATCAAATAAAATTCTGTATTTACATTAAGTTTCATCTGAAATATAACCCATGGTTAACTGAAAATGGAAAATACCTCAAATTTTATAAAGGAAAGGGGCATGACCTCCAATTTTATAAAGCCCATGTTGATTATAATATAGACCTAAAAAAGCTATATTATTAATGATCACATGTGAAAGGCATCCATTGATAGACCGATTCACTGATTTCTATTCATTTATTCCACAATGTTCGTTTCAACGCATCTTATGCAAGGCTGTGTGCTAGTTCTAGGCTGCAATATTGAATAAAACAAAGTAACTCTAGCCTCCATTAACATTCTAGAGAAAATAATTTAGTTTATTATTCACATATTACAGGCAAGGATATGAAGGCTTAGTGAGGTTCTACTGAAGCTCTACTCAACTCTACATGTTCATTCCCAGTGTTAACCTCGCCACATGTCTGTTGTCAGCTTGTGCTCCAGGAGTTTGGACACCTGAATATCACCTTCATTCCCTTCAAAATTACTGTTACAAAATTATTCTTAGCTTTCTCCTTTTGAAGAATAATCATTTATCAAAATGATATGAAGATAACTAGCTAGTTATCTATCATCTACAAATGTACACATATAGCACTCTGTGTTTATATAATACATGAACCATGTTATTTAGCCATTAGATATAAGCGATATACACATTTATTTACTCTCCATACATATGTGAGAATTTTAATCTCAGCATTACTATAAAGAGATGTGAATGCTGGAATTAAATACGCAAGCTATGAGTAATTTTTTTCTGAGTCTAAAAGAATTTGCACAATTGAGATAAACCACTTAAATCATTTGACTCAAAATTGCTGAAGCCCCTTTTCTCCCTTATTTTTACTCTCATTATCTTTTTCCTTTTTTAAAATAACAAACAACCTAAAACTTAGTCTTGGTATAGTGAAGATGAAAAAGCTCAAATAACAAAGGTACAGTTTATTTTTGAGAAATAATTGATAAGTTGCTTTAAAAATAACATCTCTTATTTCAGTTATCTCTATTAATCATTTAAATTGACTACCTTAGAATTAAAATTTTGAATTCCATTTCTATGATAAGAATAAAATATTTTGTTTTAATTTCTTTTTTTTTTTTACAATATAGTATTTAAAAACAGGCAGCATCAATGAGACTGTTACTATCACTAGAATTATAGGGTGGGGACCATGTCTACAGATTCTTTTTTTTACTTCAGTTTCTAGCACACTCTCTGACTAGATGAAGCATCTAAAGATTACTTTCTGGGATGCACAGAGGGAAAGCAGTCTGATGAGTTTGTGGTCAAAAGACAAAGGATCCAAGTCCAACCTATATGGAACTTAAGCGATGACTTGTCAGAGACAGACTATCAAGACTGTCAGTGCTTTTGATTGGGTTAGTGGACCCTGGTGAGTGGGGATCATGGATAAACAGCTTTACTATCACTTCCTACTGCAGATTGAAAGCATCCCAGAGAGCCTGTCTCTGAGGCAAACCACACATTTCTAGTTCCTGAATGGTCTATTTAATACATGGTAGTGATAGTTGTGAGTTTTTTGAACACCAACCAGTCCCATCAATATGGATAATATATGTTCACTAATATGAGTATTTAGCATGGAAGATTTTCTTCTCTAAAAAAAATGGCAAATAGTACAGAACTTGAACTTGGGGCCCAAGAAGCAATTCCAAACAATATCTATTATAAATAACAGCGACATTATTAAAATAATTATATAGCCTCCTGATGCAACCATGTAAAAAGTGAATACTAGCAGTCCTTTACCTTAAACACACATTGATAGTTACAAATTAGTCATGGGGACATTAGTAAAGCATAGGGAATATAGTCAATAATATTGCGATAACTATGTGTGTGGTGCCAGTTAGGGTACTGGAAATATCGAAGGCAACACTATGTAAAGGATATGATTGTACAGCTAAAAGTACATATACTAATTTAATAGTATAAATTCTATCACATTTGTTTAAAAAAATCAGTTTTTTAGATATAATTTATGTTTATATTTTGTAGAATTTTGAATATTTCCCCACAATGAGGCTGACTGTGAGAGACAACAACTAAGTGCTACACATGTGACTGATCTCCATCTACAAGGACCTGTTATCTCAGGAGAAATGCCACCATTAAAAATTTATAGTTTCTGTTGTTTGCAATTTTTCATTTTGACTGTGAACTGTCAGTCTCACCTTCTCTTTTAGTTTACCAAGACATATTAAATCAATATAGCCAGAAAATATATTTTTGTTGGTGTGACAAAAGAATAACCTATTGCTTCCAAAGCATGCTATGGAGCTATCAGGATTTCCTTTTTATCTTTTACAATTCCATGTTGCCCTACAAAAGCTGAAATAGACCTAATGTTAATTCAGGAATATATATACTCCAGTGATCCATTACACTTCATCTTCCCTATTCAAATTTCTCTGCTTTTTTTAAGATCAATTTTGCACCAATGGGAATACTGATCTTTTCATTATTACTGTGACATTCAGTTTTGCCAATGAGTTCTTAGATGGATGGAAGAAGTTATCTATGCTAATTGATTGTAAAATGCTCTTAAATGTTAAATCATGTTTTTGGTGTATTTAAGAGAAAATCATTTCCAAGGTGCTTTTGGAGGGTTTTTCCTCTCCGAGCTCTCACCTCCACTCTCCCAAATTAATGTATCTGGCATTTCCATATTGGAATGCTAATTTGAGTAAGCAAGCACAAAATGAAGGCAACTAAGTGTTCTGCTCTTTCTTTTTTAAAATATATCTTTAATTGATTTCAGAGAGTGAAAGAGAGAGGGGGAGAGAGAGAGAGAGAAACATCAATAATGAGAGAGTCACTAATCGGCTGCCTCCTGCAAGCCCCCTGCTAGGGATGGAGTCCGTAACCCGGGCATGTGCTCTGACCGGGAATCAAACAGCAATCTCCCGGATCCTAGGTTGACACTCAACCACTGAGCCACACCAGTCGGGCTCTTCCACTCTTTCTTGGGATAATGTCAAGATCTAGGAAACAAATCCTCATTTTTTCTCATTCACCTTTTCTCTCTCCCTCTCTTCTCTCCTTCATTCTTTCTTTTATTTCTCTTTTTTTCTCCATAATTTTGTCTTTAGCCAGTCAAGTAATCATCTTTCAATATGTATTGAGAGATATATCACTTACCTGTTTCAGCATAACATACCACCAACATTTAAAGGCTAAAAGATCAAACACTTATTTACCTCATAATTCTGCAGGTTGGTGCTGGTCAGGACTCAGCCAAGTGGTCCTCCAATCTGGGTCGGACTCAGCTGGGATTCGTGTATCTGTAGTCAGTTGACAAGGTGACCAGAGGCTGTCTTGCCAGGTGACCTCATCCCCATGTCTGGCACATGTCTGGCTGTCAGCCTGCAAGATGGAAATTATTGGATCATCTTTTTCTCATCACGAACCATATTAGCCCCAGCTACTTCCCAGGAAGGCTTCAGAGTTCACACAGTAGTAAGAGAGGACACATTCCAATGTGCAAGCTGTTTAAAAGTCTCTCCTTGTGACATGTTTTATTATTGGTCAAATCAAACCACATGAAAAACTCTCCATTTAAAAACCATCACTGCAAAATCTTCCACAAGAGCATATTTTGCTAGCCATCTCTGTGGATACTGAAAACAAATTCATATGATAACAGTGGGCAGCACCATGTCTAGCACACTAAGCAGACTGAGTAACTTTAGAGAATAGAGAAACTACCAGTTTTGAAATGTCAGCTGTGTCTGTGGACTTTGCCTATCTTACCTTTTTCAATAGCACAATAGGGGAAGGGTATATGATATGTTGCTCACTATGCCAATGAAGACACTGATGTTGAGAATCTCTGGCTTAGTATTATAGAGACGGTGAGAAGCAGAGCCAGGATCCTGGCAGACGTGTGTCTTGTGCCACAGGCTGTGTTTTTCCTTGTGGCATGCTTCCATAAATAAGACCCTTTCAATGACATCGGATAGTCAAAATTAATTGAAGCTATAGAGGGACCATCCAGCACACTAAGTGCCACTCTGCCTAAAGGAAACAGCTTAACTCCTGCATGGTTCTCAATGGTTCAGCAACTGTCTTTCCTTCTCATGAGCTGCCTCAAGGGAAGGCTAAATTAAACAAAGTAAACATTGAAAATAAGCTCATTGCTAAACACTTTATAAGTATATAAACTGAAGGCTATACTAGTGTTATTCTTAGATCATTGACTTCAGACGTTTCCCTCCCTTAAAGTCCAGTTGGATATTCAAGCCCTGAAGCCACTTGGTGAGTTGTGTGTGTGTTTTTCCTACTCCTATCTGTACAAAAGTCTGTTTGTCTGCTAATATTTCTCAAATCTTTCTGCTTACTTGATTAATGTTTTGGCTGTAGGCTTGCCTGCAGTCCCGCTCTTTAAAAATCTCTGCTGATCCATCTAATTCTTTGCAGGTGCCGTGACCTAAAGTGAATACCTCCAGCTGTCTCACCTCTTTCCTGACCATGCACAGCTACCGTAGCTGCTACACACCAGGAGTAAATGAACTCTGAAAGGCTGAACAGCTGTTTTTAAATTTCTGATCCAGATACTTTCTAAGTACACATTCTGCTTCCATGGGGATACAAATAATATCATGAAAAAAAAATACTACTTTCTTTACTAGGAAAATATACTGTATTTAAAAACATACACCCATAAAACAAAATAAAACAAAATTGAATTCTTTTAGTTATTAGTCTTAATGTTTTAGGTTTATTTGTGGTAGTCATTGGCTACCCCTCAAGATGTGCTATGTAATATATTAATAGTAGTAATAGATATAAGTAAGACCATTCCTGCCCTGAAAGAACTAATATTTCACTGGGGAGATATATATAAAATAAATGAAATTCTGTATGAAAAGAAAAACATTAAAACTATACAAGGCTCTAAAGACATAAGTAAGAAAGCATTTCACTTTCTATAGTTCATTTGGAGAACTGAATGAAGAATGATTTCTGAATTTACTCAAAGAAGGTTAAAGTTCCATTGAAAAAATGGGAATGAGGAAGTATATTCCAATATATACAAAATCAGAGGAAACATTAATACGATTCAAGATATTATGCATACCATTACGCATTTCATAAAGATCCAAGTTAAATAACATTTCAAAGTCTTACACTTATTCCTTCCTATCCATGAATTCAATTTTGACAACTGATGAGTTGATAAGTATTGTTTAAAACTCACTAAAGTTCTATTTTATTTAATATAAAATACATAATACATGATATATTATATGTGTATATATGCATATATGACATACATACAAATATATTTATTTATATGTATGTGTGTTACACACACATAAATATATACACTTATATGTAATTGTGCATATTATACACACACATACATATACATCCAGTACAATCTCTAAATCCAGTGATTACAATTTGACATTATGATTTAAGGAAATTATAAGGTTCTTGAACTATTGATGAAATCTTTAATAGTCCTAATGATAGAAAAATAAACCCTGTTGAAATCCATTTTAGTTTCTTTGACCCATTCCAAATCTTTTTTGCCAGTAAGAGAAGAATTTATTAATCCATATTGTCACAGGCATAATAGGTAAACTCTTAAAGTATCCAATTATAATAGCTATATCTAGGCCATAAAAGGAAGACCTGGAGCTAAGGAAAAGGTATGAGTGGAACAATATTTAGAACAAAATGAAAACTTATATGAAGTGATGGTTTTGATCTCTGGCCTCTTTCCATGATAAATGTACACATAGAAGTGTTAAAATTTGACCACGAGTCACACTTTTTGCAGGAAAAACAGTGACATTTCTTTTTCCTGATAATACTGTAATACAATAAAATATAATTTAAAAAATTAAAAGGTAAAATCACTTGTCTAATACAAAATGTATACATGTTAAAGTTATTATTTAAATAATTAACTAATGAAGGCTCTAGTAAGTTGTTAAAGCTAGTTTAAAACAGAATCAACATGGCAGAAGCTATTTGCATTACCTTGATGAGAAAACATTATCTCCATTCTCTCTCCATCACTTAAATTCTCTCTCTACAGAGCTCCAAAATAGACCAACCCAATGAAATGCACAGACCTCTGCAGAATAATACATCCCTTAAGGCTCCACTAAACAATGCACACATTTTATAGAAATGACTTCCAGTAATTTTAAAAATATGCTTTCAGCCCTGGCTGGTGCGGCTCAGTTGGCTGGAGCATAGTCCTGTGCACCAAAGGGTCATGTGTTCAATTGTCGGCCAGGGCGCACACCCAGGTTGCAGATTCAATCCCCAGGGTGTTTCTCTCTCTCTCCCTCTCTCTCTCTCTCTCCTCCTCTCTCTCTCTTTCTCTCTCTCCCTCTCTCTAAAATAAATAAAAACCTATCCTTGAATGAGGATTAAAAAATTAAAATATATATATATGCTTTCATAATTTCAAAACAATTACTGTATATTTAAACCTTTATTAAAATGACAATGATTGTTTTCTCCCAACAGGTAAAAATAACTTCTATGGCTCTTCCCTTGGGCTCTTTTTTTCCCCACAAGGCAGAGAGAAATCTCAGGATTTATTTATATTCTTGATTTGAACTGAACATCAGAAAACATCTCACGGGGAACACACTCTGTAAGTATTAGACATCACAAAAGACACAATATATATTTTAAGTAACAGGGGCACAAATTCATTGCATTTGCTGGTAGCTTAAAAACATCTGCATATGGTAATTACCCAGAGGGAAAGGGGTTTGGGGGATCAATGGTGATGGAAGGAGACTTGCCTTGGAGTTGTGAACACATAATGCAATATACAGGTGGTGTATTATAAAATTGTACACCTGAAACCTATATAATTTGTTTGTTTTTTTTTGTTTTTTGTTTTGTTTTGTTTTGTTTTAAATATATCTTTATTGATTTCAGAGAGGAAGGGAGAGGGAGAGAGAGAGAGAGAGAAACATCAATGATGAGAGAGTCATTGATCGGCTGCAGCCCGCAACCCGGGCATGTGCCCTGACCGGAAATCGAACCCTGATCGCCTGGATCCTAGGTCGATGCTCAACAGCTGAGCCACGCCTGGCCAGGCATGAAACCTATATAATTTGATTAACTGATGTCATAAGTTTATAAACTCAATAAAAAAATAAAAAAGATCTGCAAAAATCTCAAAAGGAGTCAAACCATTTTCTCCACGATTATATATGAAAAAAAGCGGTACGTAGAGCAAGTACAGTTTTAACAAATGTGCATATATTTAACAACCCTCCCCCCAACACACAAGTAAACACATCATTGAAGGCAGAAAAAAAAAATGTGTACAATAAATTTAGTCACTTATAGTTTAAAACTCAGTTTGATAGTGAAGTGTGGATAAGCAATTTCTTTGGAATAATCTAATTTCCTAGCAGGCTTACCTGTCCTCCCATGCTGTCCTCCACAAGCTGTTATCTATTTTCACTGGCGTCTGTTTAGGTTCAGCTTTTCCTTTCTACAGCTTCTCCTGCCCTGACATCCACCTTCTCTTGTCCAGTGGTCTCTGTTGACTTTTCATTTGTTCACAATCCCCTATCAAGTGTTAGGTCTGTGTACTCCGAGTCCTTTCCCCAAGCTCAAGCTAATTCTCTTCTAGTTGTACTTCTCTCAACCAGTTCTGAAACCCTCTTGGTAGGCTTGGGTACTTTTCATCTCCTCACAGAACAAATATTCATGCTTTCTTTAACTCCATAGCCTATCATAGAGTTATATATTTTGTTGTTTTTGTTGGAACACCTTTCAGTGCTTACCTGCTCTACTTTTTAAACTTCAATTAATTCATTTAAGCAGCTTCCCCCCAAATCCCAAAGCAACACTTCTGCCTACATCTTTTTGATCAAAATGTATTCACATGGGCACAGCTGTCCAAAGAAAACACTGGAAAATCTAGTCTTTAATATCAATGCAATATAAAGTGAGTCTTGTTACTCAGGAGGAAGTATAAATAATAATTTCTACTAAAGAACATAATACAGTTCTCAAAATGTCTTATTTTCATTGCATTCCACTATTACATGAATGTAATAGATTAATTTCACTTGGAGGATTCTGAAGATGTGCATAATATATGTTTTTAAAAACTTTTCTTTTTCCTGAATTATGATTGTTTCCTACAAGTTCATTTTACTCTTGTTTTGGTCTCAGTTTTTCATGTTGAAAATGTTCCCTAAATTCCAAGTGAACCTATGTTGTTAACTCATATTTTAGTATAGTACACACACAAAAAGCAAATTAGAACCTATAGCTATAGGGTTGGGAAAAGTTGTGAACTGGTGAAGCTCGATATAATGGCATTTACTGTATGGAATTTTGAGGGAAACTACAACTATCAGCAATACTAGATAACTATGCTCCCAAATTTGTCTAGAAAGCACTATCTGATTTGCAGCCTAGCAGACCGAAACATTGACCTCAGAATTCAATGGAAAAAGAGGGGAGAGCATTGACCAGGTAGGTACTCCTTAAATTCATTCTGATTTGAGTAGCCAGCCCTCCTCTATTTTATATGACTCTAGGCTTCAGAGTCCCTCAGATGCTTCCTTTCTAGTTAATCCTAACTACCTCCAGTCTTCACTGGCTTGTGGGAGACGTCTTCACTCTGACTTCTCATGTTAAAGGGGACCCTAAGAGTCAATTTCTAATTGTGCATTTTAATTGGGAAAGTCACATGATCAAGGATCTATGCTCTGGAGTTAGCACAGGAATGGATAGGATGGAGATGACCTGGAGAAGGGAGTGGTTAGTTAGTGATCACCATGGCCCAGTTGGCAAGTGATACGGATCTGCGATTTAGGCAGAGGAGGTGAGAATGAAGAGAATTCCTTTTCACTCCTTCAGGAGGAAGGTGAAATAATTGGGTCTCTCTAAAAGCAGATTGTTATTGGGTTCTAATACGTAGAGTAAAATATTCCATGGGGAGGAATGTAAGGACGACTGGCAAACTTTAAATTCCTCTTTGTTCCGGACAACTTTTCACTGTGTTTGTTCTCTACAACGACCATCACCTACTGGATTTATCCATTAAAATAGACAGGTTGACACTGTGAACATTGTGTCTTTGACAATGTAGTCAACTGCAAAAGAGCATTCAATTCCACAAAAGCCCAGAGTACTGTGAAAAAAACTCTGTCAGATTTATGCTGTGCTTTGTTTTATACATATTCATTAGGGCAGATGACATTTTAGCAAAGCTTCAGCTAGGGATTTCAAACTGGATTTTAATTAATACAAATTGAAACGATGAAACGTGGTATCTAACACTTAATTTTCTTTAGTAAAAAAAAAAGTAATAAAGCTATAGAGCAATAATGTGAGATTTAAAAAATTGTTTTTTTTAATCATTTAATCTAAACTACAAACCTTAACTCTTTCCAGTTCAGTAAGATGGATAAAAAATGTATTAAGCACTGCAGGTATTTTGTAGTAGAAAATTGCTAATTTCATGGTCAATTACAACACATGTAGGTAATGCTCTCTAATTTTACTGTAGCTATATTTCATGCTTCAAAGAAAAATTTAATCACTACAGATGTAAAAGAAAGACTATCCTACTAGAAAGCAAGATGGGGCAACACAGTAGATGTGTTTATCTCTGTGCAAGACCTTCGAAGGTCAGGAATTTCAGTGTTGCTGTCAAAGAATCGCTTATGTATCATATTATTGTGAGAAGATATTGCCAAATTAAATAGCTGCTAAGTATATTTCACTAAAATAAGGTTCAAAAACATTGCCTCTGCCTGTCAACACCTGTCTTCTTTTTTTTTCTAATTGTTTTTCTTTTTCTTCTGATCATTGCTAGTTAGACTTGTGAATGTTCCTGATTCACTAAAAGTGTTTTCTATATTTGATTTTCTTCAAACGGTTCAAGTAATTATTAAATTATGACTAAAATGTCAGTTTTGATTTCAGTCTCCCAGGCCTTGTTGTTGTTGTCCCTTAAGTGTCAAATATGTAAATTTTAGAAATGAAAGCAGATATGGATGGTCTTTATCAAATCTACATGTGCATTTAGTGGGTTTCAAATAACTCCCTAGCACACTGGGTGGCAGGGTGACATTTAGGTGCTTCTATCCAGCACATCTAGATATCAATCAGATGCTTTGACCCAGCTCCCTTGTAGGGGCAGATATGCAGACACAAGGCCTGGTTCACTTTCTGTTATCTGCCTTTCTGGTCACTGCTGCATTGATGAAAGAATCACTCACAGAGATAATGGACATCAATTGTAGTGGTTCTCTGAACATGTAATTCCTCATTTTGAGGTTCTGACCTCCTCCTAGGTTTCATCGTAATTTTCTGCCCTTAAGTTATTGCTAATTTCCAAATATATATGCATGTTTTACACATGTTTGTGCTTGTTAAAAGGTTTGAATTTGGGCCTTAATTTTAAGGGCCAAATATAAAACATCATGTGTTAAAGCTAAAATTATTGTTTGAAATTTTGCCTTAATTTAATGCCTTTTCGTACGACATTTATACAATTGATTGAGAAAATAGCTTTGAAAGTCTCCGGATAGCTGTAAAAGAGATGGAGGAGCACGTTTAAGGGCAGATGGAAATGATTAGTCATCAGAAAACTTAGTATTGTATCTGCAAGCCGTGAGAAACATCTAAATTAATCTAGAGAATTCTGGCAAACTTTCAGATGGTTAATATCGTTAATATTTTAGAACATAGTGAAAACCATCTTTGCTTAAGTTCTATGTTTTTAAATTGTTGGAATATAAAAGTCTCTAATATTACTTTTAAAAAATAAGCAATCACAGAACAGTGATACTTTCTACTTACACCTAACTGGTTAAAGCTAGTTTCGTAGTACAGCCAACTGTCCTTGGGGAAGAGCGAAAACAGCTGTGGAAAAATAGATGCTTAGTTTGGAGGTATGCCTTTATATTGTTAGAAGCAATCTTGGTTATTTAGCTAAAGGTCTGGTGAATGAATCACAGAAAACAGTGAATGAAAACAACATAGAAAATCTATAAATTTTTCAATTTAGTTTAAGTTTAGATTAAATTCAGTTTCAAATATTTTCACAGGCTAGGCTATAAATAGCACAGTTATAGCCAGAAAACCAAAAGACTATGGAAAACCTCCACCAGTTAAATTCAGACACTCAGCACTGACTTCTCCATGCTCCTTAGCACCCAAAAGGTTGCAAGGTGCGGGACGTGAAAAACATTAACTTAGGAGACATGCCACTCGCAGCTGGATTGCCCACTAGTGTCCACGTATCTAGTCTCCTTGTTGGCACTCCCTCTACATACGCTTTGCAGGTGCTCCAGAGTAAGATGCATCTCTTCAGTAGATGTCCCCAAGGCACTGATTTTCATGCTCTCTAAGTTTCACAAAGCTGACCCTAAATAGGTAGCTTTTCCACTTCTGGATCTTAAGAAGTATAGGCCGAGAGTATTATTTTCTCAGAAGAATCTGCAGACACTCTATGTGCTAAGTAACTGATAGGATGTGGGCAAAGGGAAAACTCTACCCCACCCGTTCCTTTCCTGAATGCATGTGTAATCTTCAGCTTTCTTCCCTCTCCTGGAGTGCTGTTCCTTCTTTCAGTGTATGAGAATGAACCGTCTTGATATTTGATTTCCAAATATGGAAATAATAAGCCCCAAATGTCAATATCCATCTTCTTCTACTCTTACAGATATTACAAATCATGAATTTCAACTTCAGTATCAACCATATTTTTCCAATGTGAGATCAATCTTCTCATATGTGAGGATTTCACTGTACCACCATGAGGACTAATTAGGTAAAACTAAGGAAGATGTTAACTTAATAATGAGATCAATTAGTTATAGACAAAAAAACATCAGTGAAAAACTGAAAGATAGAAGGCGCAGTAAGATGGCTTTAAATGTATCCATAGCACCTACTTCATCCGAGTTATGTTATGTGGACTATGGAAACTACTTAAGCCTATGTTTCATTCTTGAATTAATTCTGTGCTCCTAGGAGCACTTAACCAATAATCAGACAGTATTTTAGAAAGAGCTATTAGCTGTAGGTACGGTCCTGTTTGTGCGTTATAAGCAGTCTGACAAGGCATTGACTGCTCCGCTGACCTGACTCGCTGAACAGTAACTGAAATGTCAACCTGTGGAATACAGCTCGGCAGGTGAGCAGGACTTGGTCAGGGATCAGAGGAGTCTCTGAAGTAATGAACTTATTTGGAGGCTATAACGGGGAATGGAATCGTCTTGATACAATGAAGTCAGATACCAAGCCCGCAGAAAAGAAAAAAAAAATTAAATAATGCAAAAGAAAGGTAAATGAATGAACTATTTATTGCTGTTAAGGATGACTAAAATGCATTGCCTGTTACACCTACTGACAACATCAGATGAAGTAAAAGGCCAGACTTGCAAGGAAATGGAGTGCATTTTCAAAGGCACTTGTAACAGAAACCTCCCATTATAGTGAAATGCTTTGGCTTCCAATGGACACTGCAAGCTGGGGAATCTGTAATTGCTTTGTAAAGTCGTTCAAACCGCTGAGGCAGCATTGTGAATTTATCATAAAACTGAATAATACCTTATGGAATAAAACAGTACTGAATTGGTTGTTAACATGAGCTGGCCTCAGAAACAGCATAATATTAACATTCTGAGATCTGTGATGGCCACAGCAAACCATAGGGGAAATAACATTCAGAATGTCTTTATGTTCTCTTATATAAATGTTTAAAAAATGGAACATATCTATAAATATTTCTTTTTCTAAACAGCATCCATCTAATTCATTAGCTCTCACTTTTTGATGTGCATAATAATCACCTGTAAAGCCTGATAAAATTTAGATTTCGAGCCTCATCACTCCCAGAAATGTGCATTAGCAGGTCTGGGATGGAATCAAATCTCTGTATTTTTACCTAGCATGCCCTGTGAATCTTTGATCACATTTTGAAAACCTCTGCTAGTCATCTCAACATGTGTCAGGGAAAGAGAAAGCAAAATAAAAGATGTACAGATGAGTTGTTTCTCCTTAAAGTGCAGGGACATTTGTTGTTACAGGAATTATATTAGGTGGAAAATGAATGGACTCAGAGAAATGGCCTAAGGAAAATTAATGAAGTTTGTTCTATGGGTCAGATGTCTATTACCTACTTGAGTCATTATGAAAAATATTCAAATGTTAAATTATCAAGAGATCATTCCAAAGCTAAATTTCACTGACCAATGATACAAATTACAAGACGAAATAGCGATAGCAAGGGAAATGACTTACCATCTTACCTATATAGTGTAATAGCAGACATACACTGTTTTATTTCAGGATTTTTTTTGACTAGTTCTGTTTTATTTCATTTTATTTAGTTTCTAAAAGAGTCCTAGGATTTAACCAAGAACAAATAATAAGCAATGTTGCCTTTTTCTAAGCTATCTCAAGGAAATTGGATTTGCATTTGACATTGTCAGCATTCATATGGCACGTTGCCAAATCTCAGACCTTGTTCCTGACGGTTTCCCCTAAGTTCATTTTGCAATTTTTGTGGAGTCATAAAGCACATATATTTCTTCCTATACTAGATAGAGAAATAAGGAATTATTACATTTTCTAGCCCCATTTCTCTCATTCGAAATCACATTTCAGCTGATGATAATAATGCTCGCAATAATTTATAAGCATGGCTGCGCACTTACTATGGGGATAATCATGGCACTACAGATCATCTTATTTAATCCTCGTGACAGCCTTTCAAAACAGGTACAGTCATTATGAGCACAAAACAGATGAACAAACTGAGTCTTAGATCAGATAAGCAATTTCCCCAGAGCCCCAGAGCTAGCTAACTGTGTGGGAAGAGCAGTGTGTTGCCCAGGGAGTGGAAAATGCATCAGGATGTGGGACACAGAGGTCTGACTTGTCTTCCCACCTCGATTTGTTGCAAGCAAGGCCTATTAGTCTTTAGAGGGCCTAGCATTTTAAGGCAGGACTTTTTATGGGAATGGCCTGGAGGGGATAGAAAGATTAATAAGACATGTCTCTCTTTTAAATTAATTTACTGTGTAGTGTGAGAAATAGACATAAACAAATGATTATGATTTCTAAAAATAAGTAAAGTTAATACAATGTGTGGTTTCTGCATCAGAAACATTTCATGCTGTCTTTGGAGGGACAGGCCGTATTTGTCCTATGACTGGCATTTCATTTGGTTCTTTGCATAATGGAAACATTGTTATGGAAAATGGTAAAAGTGTTTGGGCTGAGGGAACAACAAAAGCAACCTAAAAATGACAGGTACCTTTTACCAGTCAGGTGACACTTGCCAAACCCAGTGCTAAAAGCCATGTATTACCTCATTTAATTCTATCAGGTTGGTCTTATTTTCCTAGGAAACTGGAAGTTAGGAAATTGAAATATAAAGAGATTAAAAACGTACCAAAAGTCACCATCGAATCCGTTGGTAGCGCAGGGGATTGAACCTAAGGCAGGCTGATGTCAGCGCGCAGGCTCTTAAAAGCAGCACAGCAATTACTCCCACCTGAAAACTTGATGCATTTAGGGACCGGGAGAAGAGAGTAATTAGATTGCAGTGATTTTGAAGGACATAATGTGAAATGAGGCTGAAGAGTGAGATTAGGAACAGATTGTGGATGGCCTACAATGTCTTACTGCAGAGTTTAGAATTCACTCAATAAGCAATACTCAGTGGCTGTTAAATATGAGGAGAGGAAGTGTAATGATCAGTTGCATGTCTAAGAAAATAACCATAGAGGGAGCATGGCGTCAGAATGGGAAAACAGTTCAGGCAGGCTGAGGACTATGCAAAGTATTAAACAGTTTACATATGGTTTGAAAGAATGGAATCAAGTGGATACATTTCAAGAAGCAAGACTGATTTAAGTGGCATTAGGATGACAGAAGTTGCAAATCGATTTTGTGTGTAGAAAATGGTCCAAGGGCAGTTAATTATATTAACACAAGCTAGTTCAAGTTTACTGCATGGCAGGCCTTGTTCTAAGATTTAGCCAATTAATCCTCATAAAACCCCAAGAGAAATGTATTCTTATTATTATCCATTACACAGGTGCAGAAACTGAGGCAGGGAATAGCTACTTTGCTCGAAGTCCTTCAGCTACTAGGAGGTAGAGCAAGATTTGAATCCAATTAGCGTGTTTCATTAGAAAGGTTTATTTCAGGACTGCAATGAATTATACTAATATTTGAAAAACAGGACAAGTAATATGTTGTTATGCCTTAGAGAATACAATTCAAAATGGAATATTCTGCGACATAATTATGAGAGCCACATTACCAGGGGAAAACTGGCAGGTTACTCTCAGAGACCCTCACTAGATGACTTTAATCTGTGTGAATTTTCCAAGTGTAATTTTAACCCTCAGTCTTTAAGACCCAGAAACTTGATACTATCTGTCTCCCAAAATAATCAAATTTAAGGATTCTAATTCATAATAACAAAGTTTATGAGAAAAAGGATACTTGTCACAATGTCAATGAATTTTTTTAATAAGGAGAAAAAATATAATTCTTAGAATCCGATCAACTTCACCATCCATTCTCACTCTAAACAGGCTTCATGGGAGCCAACTTATAATTAGAATTTTTATTGGTGAGCATGGAAATGGTGCAAATTGATTTAGTTATATGACACAGGAGCAACATCAGGCTCTGATAGCCTAATGTGTTGTTTTCCATAATTGGGATTTCCCTACCAGGAAGAGAAGATGCGCAAATTAACCCTGAGGGAATCCCTCTTCCAGGGAATGGTGCCATTATGTGTATTTGATGTGCAATGCCATCCACAATGACTCATTTATGCAGATAATTGTATATTATGTACTACTTGAATATCATGCTGTATCATACGCAAACTACAGATATGTACTACAGTATATACTGAAACCATCATCTGCATTACAAATCCATCTTCACCCATCTCTATTATTTCCCATTCGATGTTAATTTGGAGTGTAGAGTCAAGCTTTCGATCTTACTCCTCTATTTCCAAAAGCTGACTGGGTGAAGACACTTTAGTCCTAGGAAGAACCTCTCATGATTAGGTCCGATTCAGAGATGTCGATACTAAGTTACTGAGAAGTTATTCATCTGGAGGACACAAGCCAGAATTTTAAAATGTAAGATGGAGCCCAAGCAAAATGACAATATTATCAGTGAAAGAAAAATAATTCAACAAAATCATAATAGTTCTCAGAAGTTTCATATCAAATACACTTTATACAGCTTCTTAATATTTATAATAATTTTATGTGATGGTAACAGATGAGGAAAGAGGTTTCGTTTTGTTCTTTACATACTAGAAAACAAAATTATTTTTTTTTTCCTTTAAGGAAAAGGAAATGGCCTGGCTCAGTGGATTGGAGCATTGTCCCATATACTGCAAGGTTGCGGGTTCCTTTCCTGGTCAGGGCACATACCTAGGTTGGGGGTTCAATTCCTGGTCAGGGCAGGTACAGGAGGCAACCAATAAATGTTCTCTCTCACACTCATGTTTCTTTCTCTTTCTCTCTCTCTCTCCCCCTTCTCCCTCTCTCTAAAAAAATCAATAAGCATGTCTTCTGATGAGGGTTAAAAAAAATATGAAATGAGAATTACTGAGATATATACTACTGAGCGGAAGACATCCAATATACTAGGCATAGGCTCTTCACACAACCCAACTATGGTGGCATGAGTCAATATCAACAACTGGTTTCATCACCTCATGCCTCACACTTGTTCTTTAGTTTATACAGAATATGTTTACCCTACTTAATGAATCAGGAAAACCGGAGAGAAAGAAGCTGGACACCCACACCCCTAAAATGAACCCACATTTCAATAGTCTGGGATGAACTATTTCTCTCCTTTGCATAAAGGTTTTCAGTTTGGCATTTTCAAAAATTAGAAACAAAAACAAAAGCCTTCCAGGCAAGTTTTGCTTTAATGAGAGGAAGGGTGAAATGAGTTTGTTATTGTGCTTTACGTCTCCTCGGGGAGATACAGGCAAATGTGATGCTGACCACTGTCCTTTTTAAGAGGACAATGCTCTATAGAGAGGACAGGGCAATGCCTCAGACTCAAGAGGCTCATATTTTATCGACTTTGTGAAATAAAAAAAAATAATAAATCTGCATGATGGACTTAAAACTTTATTATCTGTTTGGCAAGGCCCAGAACTCTGGCTCATTCCGCATAGAGCATGGTAACATCTAATGCATCCCAATTTCAATGGTTTACTTAGCAGTGCTATTTTACTGTGGCAAATGTAGTATATGCCTCATAATGGAAATCAATTACCCAATTATGTGTGACCTGAGATTAAACTCATCTTTCTACTATACACATGGGTAAGCAAGTTATTTAGGCTGTTAGAAGATGAAGCCAAGTCAAAGTAATCACAGATAAATGTTTCTCTTTCAACAAATGTCAGTTTTACACTTTCCCATCATCAGCCTACTTCTCTCCCCTTTGTGAATCATAATTTAGTGTTGAGAACAAAAGAGCTAACACTTTTGTGTTTTATAAAAATGTAATGTACACAGACAGTGCCAAATTTCTTGAATCAGAAGCTTCCTAAAAAGATGAAAAAATAGTTATAATCAGTCCTTGAAGGTTTTAATGGTTTGATTTAGCGAAAACACTTTCATAGGAATTATTACCATTTTATTTTGTATACTCTAACCAATTACTTACACGATAAGTGGTAAGATCAATCCACACTCAAATCTACTCCTTAGATAGTATTAGGTGGTTCTTTCTAGGTTGATTCATGGGCACACCTTTCAGTGTGAGATCACCTGTTTAGATGAGGTGAGCAAATGGCAACTCAATTTCAATGCATACTTGAAAATTTATACTCTGAGCTCTACATGTTAGTGAATGGTTCGAGAAACACTTGCATTCAAAAAGCATCTGCCATTATCTTGTTAATAGGCCCCATTGCTTTAAATCTAGAAGGAATGCAAATAACTGATAATTCGGTACTCATTAAGGAAATCCCCGGTGACTTACTTCAGTGAAATGTTCCAACAGGCATGGTTAGTGCTTCTTTTAGGATTGGTAAAGTTCCAAAAGTCTGTAAATTAAAGTTCTGCAGAGTGCCATCAAATATGCATAATGAAACCCTAGATGTAAATTAAGAAGATTTATATGACTGCATTCTGCTTACGTTATTCAATAGCAATGCCTCACAGGTTTTTATGAAGCAAATAAAGTGTTCTTTTTCTGGAATTCCATTTTAAATGGTCACCATGGATTTATTCTTACATTACGTGCTTCACCCATCATAGGATGAATTGTCATTTTAAATCTATAACTCACTTTAAAGGTTTATCACACAACACAGTCAAATTACACGGCGCTCCATGCATCCCACTTCAAAAAAGTGGTCTAAAGATATATGAGCAGCTCAAGCAGATTCAGAGATAAATGCACAGCCTTTATATTAAAGGCCTTTCAAAACATTAGCCAGAAATTATGACGTGGCCTACCAACCATTTCCTCGTTCTTTCAGACTTAAAGATGCTGCCATATTAACACTGAAATTTGAAGAATGTTATAAGCTTGATGACAAATGTTAAGATCTATTAAGGGGAATATATGAATTTTATCTGAGTAGGGACAATTCACTACCACATATAATCCTGTTGGTCTCTTCTAATATTGGTAGTGTGAGCCTGGGTTCTTGGAGACATGCATTGTTTTATTTAACAGTTAAGCAATAAAATAACATCTAAAACTTTGAATTATACTCTGCCATTAGGAAAAAAGCATTTGAAAAGAAGAACAGAGACAAATAGGAGAATTTGGCACTTCATTTAAAGGGGCTATTCTAAAAGCTTATGACTAAAAGGAGGGTGCCAAGCAGAATTAAGAAATACTGTTTAAAATTAAAAGTAGGTCTAACAAGTTTAGAAGCTACTTATATCATTGAATATTTATGTCTGCATGCATGAGGAAATAAATGCTGTGTTCAAATTAAGAATACTAGATCATTTTCTAACCAAAAATTAACTTTTACTGGTACAAGTTAGAAATCAGTTTTCTCTTAATATATGTTTACTTCCAATTTATCTCAGGGCATGGGTAGCATGCCAGAAATAATTTCATATTAAGTATTTTGAAAAAGAGAGGGATGTTTGTGGACTGGTCATAAAACTCCATTTATATAAAAGTGTGCACGTTTGTCTTTATGTGAGCTCTTCTTTAAATGTTGACATATATACTTTCCATTGAAAGTCTTGCCCTTACAAATAAAATATTGTCTCTTCAATTCATTTTAAATATTTTTTGTCTGCTTCTACTTTGAAGGAAGTTTTTCATATTCCAAATAGGAATAGCTGGGAAAGCTTAACCCCAACTTATTACTGGAACCCTTCTTCAACCTACTCCATCTAAATGAGAATATATCAGTAAGATCATTACTCTTTTCATAATTTAATGTGTATAACTTTAGTTTAATTAAAAGATAGATACCTTAACATTTTATTCAAAATGGTTTATTTTAAATGAAAAGTTACATGATTAATAAAATGGGAGTAATAAAGCTCAGGCTTTTTGTTCTGTACCTCATTTGTTCTAGCAGGAGATTCCAATGTTTATATTTATAGATGTGTTCTAGACTCGGCCTCATTGGGCTTTGCATCCTTCTAACCACAGTAATTTGTTACAGGGGTTGGATTAATTCACTGCAAAGATTCCAAGGACATTTGGTTGAGCAGTCAGAAAAGCAATTCATTCATTTTCTTTTAATTCTTCAATTTTTGAGGAGAGACTGGAATTCCTGTACCCATTGGGGAAAAGATATGGAGATGGAGATGACAGAGAGCAGAAAGAGATAGACAGAGATACAAACAGAGATGGAGGGAGAGAGAGATACAGAATGAGGGAGGGAGGGAGAGGAAGAGGGGGGGAGAAGATGGGAGACAGAGGGGGAGGGAAGGGGGGAAGAGAGAGCAACCACACTAAGAAAAAGATCATCATTTGGTTAATATTACGTATCAGCTTGGTTGGGCCATGGTGCCAAGATATTTGGTCAAACATTATTCTGGATGTTTCTGTGAAAGGCTGTTTTATTTTTATTTTTTTAAATAGTAACATTTAGATCCATGGAAGTCCAGTAAAGCGGATTACCCGCAATAATGTGGGTGGGCTGGTCTACGCACTCAGTTGAGTCTGCTACTCAATTCTGCGAGCAGACTTTGAACCGCTGTCTCAATGCCTGGAGCCCTATCTCCTTCTGATATTCTCAGTTACTTGAGGCTTCTAAATCTCCTTTTTGTTAAAATAATTTGGATTGATTCTTTTCCTCACTTATAGCTGAAGGAATTCTGATAGTTTTGTACTTTGAAAGAAGCAGAGTAAGAATAAAAGGGGAAAGTCCTGCACTGATCAATGCTAACAGCTATCTGTATAACGTCAAAGAAAAACTGTTTTACTCTCTGAGCCTCAGCTTTTTCATCTGCAAACTGAATATAATTATAAAGAGTTCTTTTGAGGTATAAAAAGGATACGTGCGATAGTGTTTTATAAACTATAAATATTATGTTTGAGTTAGTGAGCTGATAAAGTAAATGCCATCAATGATAGTTGCCTCAGAGACTGAAATCTTTGAGGTGTGTATATATTTTTTAACTGAATGCATATGAATAATTTTGTTGGCACTTGTAAATAATGTTCCTGATTTTAGTCCTTACTTAGCCTCTTACCTTGTGTGTGACATAACATAAAAGTATTAAACTCCCTGATCCTCAGCTGCCTGATATATAAAATGGGAGATTAAAGACTAACCTAAATTGGCCTGGCTGGCATGGCTCAGGGGTTGAGCATCGACTTATGATCCAGGAGATGGTGGTTCGATTCCCGGTCAGGGCACATGCCCAGGCTGTGGGCTTGATCCCCAGTAGGATCAGCAGGAGGCCCCTGATTAATGACTCTCTCATCATTGATGTTTCTGTCTCTCTCTCTCCCTCTCCTTTTCTCTCTCAGAAATCAATAAAGATATATTAAAAAAAAGACTAACCTAAATTGTGGCTTGCAGATCATGTAATTAAAAAAAAACCTTACTAGAAGATATTAGATTACTCAGGATACAGCAGTTGAAGTAAAAAATATATGGCTTTTCTGGATATTAATTCTGATTCTGATGCTAATCTCTAAGAAAGACACCTATCACCCCTCTGACTCTATTGTCTGTTTCTCCTGCTTTATTCCCTCTGCTCCAGCCCAAACTTGCCTTCTTGATGTCTGGGAACACACCAAGTATATTTCTGCCTTAGGGCTTTTAACTCAACTCTTCCTCTTACTTAGACCAGCAATCTGCACACCTTCCTCTAAAATGCTAGATAGTATTTTTTTCTGGTTGTGTGGGCCCAATGGTATTTGTAGCAACTCTGCCCCTAAAGGCAGCCATAGGTGATATGTAACAATAGGTGCAGCTGCTTTTATTGCTTACAAAATAGGCAGGTTGGGGGATAGTGCGGAGCTGGGCTATGTATGGGTGGTTGTCCTTGTTTTGTCAAACTCTGGTTTAGACCTCTCTTCTTTCAAACATTTGCATGACTTGCTCCCTCACCTCCTCTAAGTCTGTTCAAATTCCACCATCTCACAGCTAACCAGACAACTATATTTATAACTGTGAATGACCCTGTCCATCATCAATACTAATTTTTCGTCTTCCCTAATTAAGTTTTCTCCATGGCAGTTATCACCTTCTAATAGGCTCTTTACTTTACATGAGCTCCTCCTTATTCAAAGTTTTGATTTCTGTGATTTTAGTTATTTGAGGTAAACCGCAGTCCTAAATATTACATGAAAAATTCTGGAAATAAACAATTCATAAGTTTTAATTGTGTGAGGTTCTGAGTAGTGTGATGAAATCTTGAGCCATCCCGCTCTTTGTCCAGCTTGTCCCCATATACACTCCCCGCTGGATAATCCCTCCTTAGCCATCTCGTTATCAGATAGACTTGTGGTCTCGCAGTGCTTGTGTACAAGTAACACGTATTTTACTTAATAGTGGCCCCAAAGTTCAAGAGTAGTAATACCAGCAATTCAGAAATGCCAAAGAGATGTAAAATGCTTCCTTTAAATGAAAATTGAGTACAGTACGATAAAATGTTTTGAGGGGGGCACTAACTGGACACAGTGACTTGGAATTTGTCAAGGATACTATGCATCTGGGCTGCTGGGTGGTGACAATTGGAACTGGGATTGCTCTAGCCCTTTCTATAGATGCCAGATTCAGTGGTGCATGCTACTACACTCTAACGTGAATTTTCTTATCTGTTAAATAGTGACACCCAATGAAAACCTCCAATCATTTGGTGACAAAAATCTTAAACATCTTAACTTTCTTCTCTGCTGATACGTTAGATCTGTCCTCAGCTGTTCAACAGAGAAATCCGTGTGCTAAGAAAGCAATGTCTTTTCAAAGCATACCACTAGGTAGCAACAGGTAAGAATGGAAGACCAGAGGAGCCCTTTCTGGAAAACATCTCTGTAGCAAGGGTTAAGGTCACAGTGGCATGAACATTTGCTCTTTCCTTCTGATAATGAAATCCATTTACAGGCATGGTTTGTTATAATGTGAAAAGAATCTGGAGTTGAGAGGTATGGGATAGAGGTGGACAGTCTTTTTTCTTTTGTGTAGGAAGTCAGTTCAGAAGTGGATTGGCATCATAAAAACCAATAAAATTTCTGAAGATTCTGTGGCTGATGTAGCAGTGTGAGACCCGCAAACTCTGCTGGAGGTTCTGGCTGGGTAGCTCGGTTGGTTAGAGCATTGGCCCCAAATGTGAAAGTAGCAGGTTCCATCCCCAGTGAGGACACATACAATAATCAATCAATTCATGCATAAATAAATGGAACAACAAATCAGTGTTTCTCTTCCTCTCTCTCTCTTTCCTTTCCTTTCTTTCTCTAAAATCAATCAATAAAATTAAATTAAGAAACACCCACAATCCTGCTAGAATAGCAGGCACAGTAGAGGACTGTGACACTAGCATACAAAAAATATGATTTATTTATAGACATTTGGGGTGATCGCTCAGTTTCTTTTCTTAATGTGCCACCTGACAAATACAGTTCTTTTCTCAGACTAAGGTGCATTTTAGGTAGGGTTTGCTTGGAATTGGTAATTTAAAAACACATTGCCTTAAACAATCCATAATTCTATTTTAAAAGATAAAACAAAACATAAAAAAAATGTTTTTTTCTTAATGAACTCAGGACAAATTTACATTCCAGGTATCCAAGTGTTAATGAGAACTACAATGTAATGCAGAAAATGGAAGTTGTGAGTCAAGGGGTGCATACATAGTAAATGTAGTTTTTAATTGAAATCTGGAAGATATTGCAGTGTCCATACAATTCAATACAGGAACTGAATGTCAGGACTCATTCAGAAGCCTAAAGCCTAATTATCTAGAAGACAGGTGGAACCTTCTTTATTCTTTCATATGTTTAACATATAAATCAGCCTTGCAGTTTAGTATATGCTCACTAGAATGGTGATCTGTCAGTTGTCATCCAAATAGTTTTATTTAGCACTTGGGCAGACAAATAATGCAAAGGAATTTAAACTTCCTTTTCTATTAGGTCTTGTTATGGGCTTTGACTACAGATACTGACTTCATTTAATTAAAGATTATATGCCATAACTTTAAGCAGCACAGCCATATGCACTCACACATCACACACACACACCTGTAAAATTCTGAGTTATTTTGAAAAAATGCAGATGTGTCCACTCTTTATAAGTTGTTTTAGGCAGAGATTTCTTTTTAAGTTCTATAAAATCAAATTTATATATTCTTAAGTAAAGAATACATTTTTTATTCCTTTAGCACTGTATTGTATTGCTAAAAGTATGGCCTGGCATATGACTTTGAGAGAGTTCTACTACTCATATTGGTTCATCTGAAGGACAGAATTGTAATCTTCTTGCTAAGGAGTGATAATAATCTAACACTTTTATGAGGACAGATCTTAATTGAACTAAATTTAAATAGAAATTTTAATTAGAAAGGAATTTTTACATTGTCACATCAAGAATACATTCAATTTAGGCTAATGCCAGATTTATAATTTTCCTCATTTATTTTGAGAGTATGACTTTTCTTGAGAATAATTCTCAACTTCATGATAATAATAATGCAATATTTTAATCTCATTGACAGTGGTAAATATTGTGTTCAGCTAGATATATTTTTGGTACTGCGATTATAGTGCACATTTACTCAACAATAACAAACCAATTTCATTTATTTGAATTAAGTTTCAGTCACGATTATGAATGTATTTGGAGGAAGAGAGAATTGTTTAAGTGGCCCTGCAAAGAGCATTTATGTGAAAAATGTATACATTTGCTATGACTCATTGACCCCTTTTCTTTAAACTCAACTTAATTATAAGCATTCCTTTTTATGTGTCATGGAAAATTTAAAATGCAAAGAGCTATTGCAAAGTGTGTCTGGGTACCTAATATGCAGTTTAGCGGTCACAGAAAAAGAAAACTCCTTCAATAAAAACAAAATGATTTGTAAGTTTGACTTCTTTTTGAGAATATTTTCATTAAAGTCAAGCTGTTAGAATATAGCCAATGACCCTCTCTTGAACGTTAAATGGCTGACCAGAGTTTTGCAAATTCTAGCTATAGAAGAAATGAAATCCTGCCTAATAGACCTGGAGAACTGAAAAAGAGACTGGAAGGTAATGATATGGAAACTACGTATGAAAGAGTCAGTTGTCTTATTTTTGTCCTTTTGTCAAAAGCTTATTAGATATAAAAAGAAGAAGTAGAATATGTGTTCTGGCTTTACATGAGTGGAAAAGATGGTAAGAGAGTTTTTCCTTTCTTAAGCGATGAAAAGAGAAGCCACTAACTGTGGAGCACAATATTTTCAAATTGTCAGACTCTCAGAGAGCTTGTGTCCAGAATGTATAAAGCACTTCTATAAGTCAATGAAAAAGAGAGACAATAAAATGGGCAAGAATCACACAGTAACTTTATAAAAGAGACTTTCTAAATGAATCATGAACATATGTAAAGTATTATAAAAACACTATAATTATATATAAATGTTATATATGTATATTTATATATATATATACTATAAGGAATATAATTAAATAATAATACAAATCATAAAACTTGACCCAAAAATCCTTAATAAATTATTAGCAAACAAAATTCAGTGATGTATATAATTATAATAAGTTTATTCCCAAAATACTACATGGATTTCACATCCAAAAATAAATCAATGTCATCTACCCCATTAATTTATTAAAAGTTAAAAGTTATGCTTCTTAGTAGATGTAGAAAATCATTTAATAAAATTCAATACCCATTCATGATTAAAAACTCTTTGTAAACTAGGAATAGAAAGGACTTTCTCAAACAGATAAAGTACATCTTCATAACTGCAGCTAGCAACACTGTGACAGATGAACTATCTGATGAGTCCCATTGATCCCCATCGCTTAGTGTGTATGCTTTTGTGTAATCCTCACGCACTGAGTGTGGGTGGACTATGAGACTTTATTATAACCAGCAGAATATGGCAAAGGTGATGGGATGTCACTTCCATCACGGTGTCATATAACATACCATAGTATCACTCTGGAGACAGAGAGAATCTTTGGATGCTTGATGTTATAAGTAGAAAGGATGGAGAAGCTTACTTGACTTGGAACTACCTCTGGCCTCAAGGACTGGAGATGGCCTCCTGCCAACAGCCAAAAAAATCTGGGGTACTCAGTCATGTATGTATAAGTAAGTTTTCCCCAAAATTTAAATGAAATCAGAAACAGATTCTTCCCTATTGGTACCTATAGAAGAGAATACAGCCTGATCGAAAACTTGAATTCAGGCTGACCACCCTCATCAGAAGACTCCTGACCAACAGAAAGTATAAGATCATGAAAGTGTACTGTTTAACTTGCTAAGTTCTTGGTGATTTGTTACACAGGAGTAGAAAACTAATAAAATATATGTAATGATGATAAAAAAAACAAACATATTCCCCTCTGAGACTCAGCGCACAGCAAAAATGTGCAGATCTTAAATTTTACAAATGGCTAGAAAAACATATAGAAACCATATATATGATCTTCTCAATTTTAAAACATTTATGATTTTATTGAATCAATAATTATTACAGGTTGGGCTTAGATAATTTAAAAAACAAAGAGATACTCAAAGAACATATATTTGAGAAATCAAGTTTTCTCATTCATTTTTGTACTTAATATTATTGGACAAGTGAAATAAAATAATATAGGTTTTGATTAAGCATATACATTTTAAGGGCTTCTACAAGTGAAAATTTTAAATTTAACTTTGTTTTTAAGAAGCTTTTAAGTGTTAGATACAGTTTAATGTTTAGCCAAAAGATTTATCCTTCCTGGAAAGTAATTGAAAATCTCCAACTGAGAAACCCATGAGAGCCTACCAGGATATATCAAACTTTTCTGCCATAGGGATGACCAAAAATATAAGAAAACAATTTCAGTTGTAACATCTTGCTATTTTGAGTTCTTTTTTAAAATGTGACTCTCACCACTTCTTTTTGCAAAGCTGTGTGATTTTCTTTGACATTTATGAACATGTTATTTTCAGTTAGCAGATTTTCTTCAAATTTCATTTTACTCAACTTAGTCACTTAGCAAAATGACAGAATTGTTAACAAATTGAAATAATATTAGGGATAATAATCTTAGATAATGTAAGGTTGGTGTTTTTCTTTTCATGCTTTTCATGTGATACATATGATTGATATGTATCAATGTACCAAAAAGATTGATAACAAGGGTTAAAGAGCTATAAAATCAACAAAATTAAAAACTAGCCACTACATAATCAAGAGCAAATGCTATTTTTGCTAAAATTCTACAAAGTGCAGTATATTTACCTTGTAAAATTCAACTTCACATTTATTGTTAGGTTCTAAGTAAATTTGCACATATATTTTAGTATATATTTGTCTAGCCTCATAAAAAACAAATATTTATTTCTTTTTGTGCAAAGCACTTTATGTGCAAAGCTTCACCCTCCGGGGGGGGGGGGGGGAATTTAAAAAAATGATTGTGTAGGAGATTCATAGGCAAAAATAGATAAGGAACATTTAGTTTTTTCTAAAAACTTTACTTTTTAACATACTTCAATCAAAATGTCTTTTGTAATGTCTTTTGTGCTTTGCATCCAAAATGCACACTAAAATGAGTTTCATTTTTCAATATATTGTTGCCATTTCAGAGCACAAAAATGCAGAATGAGCATCAGGATTAGTTCCACAAAGTACTTTCTTCAGATTAAAAGTCAGCAAATTATTGTAAACAACATAATTTAATTCATTGGCAGGAATATTTTTGGCAGCTCAGTCACTGTTAGAATTATTATATTTTTATTAGAAGGCATGATGTAAGTGATGTGAGAAACAACTGTGAAATTATATCTGCATAATAGACCATTCTAAAGCAGTCATTTTTCCTGTTTCCTTGTGCTTTTGAAAATGTGAATATAAATTTTACTTCCAACAATTATTCATGTTTTTTGTAATAACTAGGAATACCAAATGTTTATCTGTAATAGCAATACAACTCAAGAACAAACATAATCTAGGGATTTATACAAGCAAAACTGCTATTTAAGTAAACTTTCTGGATGTTTAAACAACCTGGCCAATTACATTTTCTCTTGGCACTGAAATTTTAAGTTATTTTCTCTTAGCTCTGAAGGTTTGGGCTTTGACAGGTAATTTGAGTATTCACCACAGTTGCCCTCTAAAATTTATAGGTTATGTATTTTCAAAAACTGTCAAATTTTGATTCTGTCAAAGTACAATTCTATTAAAATTGTCTAATCTATTTGGCAGGTGAACAGATTAAGTGTCAAATATTATTAAAATAAAAGATATCCAATAAGAGCGATATCCAATAAAGTGCTCTTTTAGAAATGGAAACATATTTGATATTTAAATATTTAAATTATTTCTTCATTGTGGGAACTATATAGAAACAATAAATGAAAAATTTGAAACAGATATTTACTATATTGTTTAATATATGGGAATGATCAATTCTAAAGATTTAAACCTATAATCATTTCATACTTAAATTATTTGCCTAGTTTTAATATTTATAGGTAGAATAAACTATCATTAATGATGCTAGTCAAAATATGTTTACACTTGGGAGTCTCTTTGGCAAATATAATTTTCATTGAAAGTTTATTTGAATGTAATCAAAATTATAGAAATATTTACCAAATTCATACAATGGAAGAGAATTAGACTTTTTCAATACAGGTGTTACCAGAGAGCTACCTGAGTCTGAGAGCCACCCTTGGCTCTTGTCACACTCTCAAGAAAGAATTCAGACAAGTGACAGAAAGTAGTGTTGAAGCAAAACAAGGGAATTTATTAAGGAAGCAAAGCAAGCAAATTTATTACAAATGCACTTGGCATAAAGCACAAGAGAACAACTAAGCTAGTCTGAGCACCCTGCCTGGTGGGGGTTCAAGAGTTTTATTCTTTTTCCCCCTATAGGTTTCAAGGTTGCCCTGCTGATAGACTAGATTTCAAAGTCCCCCTTTTACATTGTTGCAGCTTTCTCCAGAATATCTGGCGATTTTATCTTGGCAAGTCCAAAGACTGCCGACTTCTTTGTTCAGTGGGTGAGATAAATTCTCCTTTTTTTCCTCCCTTTTCCCTAGCAGAAAGGATCATATCTGGTTAAATAGCAGGGCCTAGCAGTTATTTATCCTGGCACATTCCCCCATGAAGTGATGTCATCCAAATGCTTTGGGTTTTTTTGTTATTTGTCCCTCAGTCATCTGTCCTTGGCTTTAGCAGACACAGATGGCATTAATTGGGTCTTTGTTTTCTATTTTCCCAGGACAGGTGATTTAAGCTATGTATTCTCTGGTTAGGAAGGAGAGGTATAAACCATTGACTTTCAAGTGTCCTTGGTTGGGGAAGATAAGGTCCTGAGATTCACAAGCTGGTTGCAAGCTTCCCAAACTGTTTGGCCTTGTTTAATTATCTTGTCTCAGTTTCCCCATTCCACTTTCCCAGAAATTTTCTTAGCTTCTTACTATCCTACCACACAGACACTTTAAATCTAAGTGAAAGGATGAAACAAAGGAATAATTAAAGGCATTACAAAACAGAATGTTATGTATTCTTTACCATGATGATAATCTTTCCAGAAAGTTAGTAATATAGAGACTGAAATATTGTTAGTGACATGACACCACTAATTATGCTTCCGCTCTTCAACTAAAAATGTAACTGGTTATGTCTTAGAACTCAGGTTTTGTCAACATTCTCTTAAAAGGAAGTCCATAGATTGTCACTGGTAATGCTTTTGGAAATATAATGTAACTTTTGAGCATAAAAGTGAAATATTAAGTCAATAATTGAATTTTTCAATTTTTTGGATTTACTTTGTTCAGATAATGCCACCAGCATCTGGTTGTAAAGCTACTTTAGTCTGTCATTATGCAGCCTCTTCTGCTCATCAGGTCCCCTTCTTTCAATAAGATCTTATAAACTTTGCTAATTATATTAGAAATCTTATGTAACCCTATTATACATACATGTGTGTATGTTTGTGTTCAGTATTACCCAATGCATATCTCCTAATCTGATCTGAATTGTTATAATGACAGAATGAAAAAAAAGTTCAAAAAATAGAAGGAACTGATTCACTTATTTTCACTGAGAGATGAACTATTTTGTGACTTGATATGTAAGTTAAATCAAGGGAAGCAAACAGGATCTCAGCAAGTAATAGAACAATGGAGGAGCTTCCATATGTGATGCTCCCAGTATGACAAGATTATATCTATCTGGTTTAATCCCTATAAATTTTTTAAATGAACTTAATTATCTTTATATTACATTGGGAAAACTGTGGGCTTAGAAACAGATATATAAAACATCACATACCTGCTTATGGAGAGAAACTAGATGTTGAATAGCTTTATGGCAGATGTCTGCTTGAAAAAATGAAATAAATCATCATGTATAATTCTTTGGTCCTTGAGATCACCCTATCAAAAAAGATACCAAGATTCCCATTATGCCAAAGTTCTTATCAGTTAAATTAATAATAATGGGTTTTCTGTGCCTATCAGAACAGATAAGCATAATCAAATATATGGGTACAATTTTATGAGTTGTCACAGCTCTGTATACCTGGGACTAACCTATCATCTGGATAATTAACCTATCAACCAACCTAAAAAGTTTTTTCCTGCCCCTGATAATTTCTCTCTTCTGACATACCTCATCCGCAGGTAACCTCTGACTTACTTCACCTCACCAAGATTAGTTTGCGTTTTTCAGACTTTTTAAAAAAATGTATTTGTTCAGTGTGAGTTTTTGGGGGATTTTTTTTTGGAGGCAAGGGAAGAGTCTGGTTCATTTACTCAACATAATTACATTAATTCATCCCTGTTTTGTCAGTCAATCGTTTATTCTTTTTATAGTTGAGTAGTATTCTATTATATAGGTATGAAACATTTATTTATTCATTTACATATTAATGGAAATTTTTTTCCAGTTTTAGGTTAATACAAATAGAAGAGCTATGAACAAATTGTTTACAAAATTTTGAAGGACATATGCTTTTATTTTCCTTGATAAAATACCTAGAAATGAAAAGGTTGGGTGATATTTAATTGTATATTTTACATCTTATTAATTTAACAAGTATCTTTAGAATACTTTCTGAATTTTGATAAGTCAAGTGTATCATTTTTTCCTTTACAGGTCATGCTTTTGATGTTGTACCTAAGAAATCTTTGCCTAATGCAGGGTCACAAAAAGCTTTCCTTATTTTTTTCTAGGAATTTTACAATTTTAGGTTTTATATTTAGGTCTGTGGTTTGAATTAACTTTTGTACATGGTACAAGGAATGGAATATCTACATATGGATACCAAATTGTTCTAGCGCCATATTTGTTAAAGTCTATATTTTCTCCTTTCAATTTTCTTGACAAATTTGTCAAAAATTGACTTACATATATGTTCTAGATTATTTCTCTGTGTTCTATTCAACACCATTAAGTTGAAATTCAGGGCATTTATGCTGAAACTTTCATGTCAAGAATGTATTGGAAATCTTGATTATGCTGACAGTTTCATGGGAGTCCAGTTTTTAATAGTGTCTTACACACTGAAAGCACTGTATAAGTGTGGAGCTCTTATTATAAAGCTGAAACCCAGAATATTCCTTTCCCTTCCTAAGTAGTGATTAAGTTTTCATAAGTTTGGATAAAATGTCTTCTAAGAAGATAATTGTGCTCATTTTCCAGAGGTTGTTCAAATAGCTAAGGCTCGAAAGAACTAATCTTTATTTCACCTCAGAATAGTGACAAAAATACAGAAAAAGCACTGAGCTAATACAGAGCAAAATACAATCTGGCTTGGAGAGCTGATGTTCTGCACATAGCTGAATAACCTAGACACTGGAAATGAGTTAATGTAATCTCTCTGTAATTTGTGTATGAAATTACTTTTTCTGAAAATCAGAGAATAAGGTCAATTTGCTGCCCAGGAATGAGCATGACATGAGAGAGTGGATAATTTAAAAAGTAATTCATTGAATAGTTAATTTAATTAAGCACATAGGTAAATTAATAAGAGCTTGAAATGCAGAAGTAAAAAGATGAAATTACTTCTACCTTCATGAAGTTTTACATCCTAGAAGTGAAATTATCACTCTCAAAACCCTGAACTAAAATGAGATCATAGATATCAGGCTAGAGACTTCAGTGAGGAACAATTTCATCTTATATTGGAATCTTGTGATTCTTAGTCCTGAAGGACAGTCAGGATTTAACAAATATTTATTGAGCTATTAATAAAATGAATGTTAAGGGGCAGAGAGTACTTGAAGAGAGGCAACTACTGTGTACTCTAATAGGAAAGTCAGAGAAAGTATCTCTGAGGAGGGAGTATTTAAGCTAAAACTTCATGACAAGAATATCCTAGAAATCTTGATTATGCTGATGGTTTCATGGGAGCAATATGTCAAAACTCATCAAATTGTTTACTTTAAATGCATTGTTTATCACATGTCAATTATATTTCAGCAAAAGTGTTTTTAAAAGTTTGTTCCAGAAGGTTTCCTAGATATAAAGATACTCCTGTCAGGGGAAGGAAGGTTAGCTGTATGTTGGGAATGGTTAAGGAGGCAAGGTCCTAGGCTGATGGAGACCAAGGGTGGTCTCGGGTCTGAGGGCCCACTGGCTGTAGGGAATCTCCATCTACCAGCATTTGTATATCTGTTTCTGTGTCTTTATTTGTTACCCTGGGTCATTCCTCACTTGAATTAAAGTACTGCTGAAAGTGAAGCCACTGGCATTGTGGACAGTTGCTAGGCAGTACTAAGTCTACATTTGAGTCAAAGTGATTAGGGAAACATGCAACTGAAGAGAAACTATCCCATTGAAAACAAAGGGTGTATTTCGGTAAACTGAGATGGCCTTTGGGAGAGAAACAGCAGAGAGGCAGATGGCTGAGTCAGCAGAGCTGTGGGCCAGATTTGGGAAACTGGCTACAATTACCATGGGAAATACATGGAATGGAGATCAGCTAAGCACTTTGAGCATCTGCAGCCTGTACAAGCTCAAAGGGTTCCACATCAAAAAGGCCAGCGCCCGTAATACAGTTGGAAGAAGTATGTAGCTACTGGGTTTTTCCTTGCTGCATTTAATATGCAAGCACACTGTTTTTGGTTAGATAGTGTGTTCTCTTTGTGTGACTTCTGGAATCTGATGATTTGGGCCAATGGTAAATTCTCCAGTGTGTCTGCAGTTTTATGCGAAAAGAGTTGATACAGGGATTCAATTAATGAATTAAATCTATATTAATTCCATATGCATGTAAATACACACACACACACACGCACACACACTCCTTTAGGAATTGATCTAGCCACCAGAAAAACAGCCTTAAAGTAAATAAACTGCATCCTTGAAATTTAGTAAAAAATAAGTAATAATAAATGGTAAACAAACAATTAAGATCATTTCAGATGTAAGTTGTAATAGAGATATATAACAGGGGACGAGTCTAGAGGGAATTACTGCTAGGAAGAGGCAAGATGCAGGGGTCAGAAAAAAACCTCTCTGAAAATAGTCTATTTGAGTTGAGATCTGAATGATTATGCAAAATCAGACATGGTTAGTTCCAAAGGCATTAATTCCACACAGAGGAAGCAGCACATACCAAGGCCTGAGCCAGCACTGAGCTTGGCATCTTTGAGGGATAGGCTTCAAGCTGTGTTGCTGAAGTATGCAGTAATAGAGCCATGCAGAGAATGAGGTTTTGGATGTAGACAATGACAAGATCATGTCGAGCCATAATGATGTGCTAAGATTCTCTAGGAATTTGGAAAGCATTCTAATACTATGGAATAACATTTAAAGATTTTAATCAGAGGGATAACTTGTATTTCAAAAACGAATGTGCTTTGTCTTCAGCGCTAGCTGATGAGCCCAGACCCATTCATAACATTCACATGGTGGGAAGGTGGGCTGAAGGGGATTGATAAGGCAAGAATGTGTCTTCTTACTTGGAACTGGCTCTGGAACTGCTAGAGAAGATAACGCTGCTTAGAGAGAGCATACTGTATCCTTTTGGAAAGAATCATTAAGGGCCTTGGTTTTCTTAATTTATATAGGTTCTGAAAGGGGTATTGAAAGGCTGTAATTTTAAGGCCAACTAGGTTAAAGCAATTGAGTACCATTGCCAGAGCTGGGGCATCCGCAAGTTTTTTCCGGTTAGGCAACTTTTCCTCATCGCCACCTATTTTATAGCCAGCTTCTGTATTCTCGATTGTTCTGTTTCCCTCTGTCCTGTCTTTATGTATGCGCTCCTCTAAGCCTGACTTCTGGCTTCTAAGCCATGACTTCTGCCTCGGATGGTGTCCTTGCTCTCTGCTTGGCCTTCTTGAACTTCACCTGGTGATTTATGTCTTCTGCTGAGCCTCAGAACCTCTTTGCAGGGCCAGCCTCTCAGGCAGGCCAAACAGACTCAGATCGGACTCACTGACATTGTCTCTATTCCTTGATATTGGCAACCGAGATTCCAGGGTGGGATACAAGTCACTACACCAAAAATATGCAATAAAACTATTGCTATTTTAGAGTTTGCAGTTTTAGAGCAAGACTTTGTGACAAGGAACTATATTGTTACCTAGGAAGATATAGTCAAATTTCAGTGGTTGTACATAACTTGCAGAGGAGAATTTTGCTGAATTTCTTATTTATTTATTTATTATTTATTTATTTATTTATTTATTTATTTATTTATTTATTTTAATCTTTATTATTGAGAGTGTTACAAATGCCCCCCCCCTTTTATTCCCCCTTGCTCCCCACCACCTGATTCCCGCCCGGCCACAGGCCTTCTCTACCCTATTGTCTGTGTTCAGGGGTAATGCATATATGCATATAAGTTCTTTGGTTCATCTCTTTCCAAGTAAAGATGTCTCTTCAACGAATGGTGTTGGAACAACTGGCACACAATTCCTGTTTTTCAATACTGGTAATCTGTAAGCACTGGAACGTGTTACCACTCCCATTTGTCCAAAACTGGAGGGCCTACTGATATACTTTCCAAATAAATATCTGTAATTGAAAAAGAATCTACTCCTAAACAGATACACATCTTCCTGTTCATAGAATCAATTGTCCATGACACGTTGATTAAAGCTGATTAAAGCCACAAATAAGCTAATGTTATCTTCAGTAGATTTTAAGTGTGCTTTGGTGTAATAATAATGAAAACAGGCTTACACAACCTAGACTTGTACTTTATAAATAACCGATGGTAAATTTAGATGGCATGTTCAATAAGCTTCTACTTTGAGGCAGTTATAACTTTGATTCATTTGAAGATGAAAATACACTCAGTTGATTATAGTGGGGTTATGCTTATGGAATTAATATGTTAATTAGTATGTAAAACTGCTGTTTTTATTGTATTCTATTTTATTATTTTATTTTTTCCATCACATTTGTCCCCTCTATACCTTCTCTATGTCCTCTTCCATCTCCACCCAACCCCTCCACTCCCATAATCACGACACTGTTGTGCATGGCCATGTGTTCTCTCTTTTTTTTCTTTTTTGCTCAATACCCCCCCAATCCCCACTCTCGCCCCCCCAGAGCTGTCTGCCTGCTCTCTATCTGTGAGTCTGTCTCTATTTTGCTTGGTAGTTCAGTTTGTTCATTAAATTTCACCTATGAGTGAAATCAAGTGCTTCCTGCCTTTCTCTGACTGGATATTTCACTTAGTATAATGATCTCCAGGTCCATCCAGGCTGTTGCAAAGGGGAAAATTTTCTTCTTTTTACAGCTGTGTAGTACTCCATGGTGTAAATGCACCACAGCTTTTTTATCCACTCATCTACTGATGGGCGCCTGGGCTGCTTCCAAACCTTGGCTATCATAAATAAGGCTGCAGTGAACACGGGGGTGCATATATTTTTTCAAATTAGTGTTTCAGGCTCCTTTGGATTAATTCCCAGAAGTGGAATCACTGGGTTATAAGGCAGTTCAGTTTTTAATTTTCTGAGCAATCTCCAGACTTCTTTCCACAGTGGCCCCACCAGTCTGCATTCCCACCAGCAGTGCACAAGGGTTCCCTTCTCTCGGCGTCCTGGCCAGCACTTGCTGTTTTGAGTAATACCAGCATATGTCTAGAAGCAAAGAAGATCTATGTTGTATAATTTTTTGAGGGTGGGAGTTTTTACTATTTTTATTTTACTAAATTTTAAATGAGTAGTATATTATGAAGTGATAGTTTAACTTCATTGAAAACAGTTTTCTAGAAAGAGAAAAACAAATGTTATGAGGCATTATATAACTAAAGGGACTTATAGTCGGCAAAGAGATCACTGCTTTCTATTTATTCAGTAATATTTAGTACCTAATATATCTCTGGCAACAGGCCATATGCTATAATACATTTTTAAATTTGATTCTAACAGTTTTTAAATTTTATCCTAACTGATGATGTATATATAGGAAGTAGCCAAAAATTATACTGTTAATGATTTTCACAATGCACCAGCTCTATCAGATGAATGCATTGCACCATAAAAATGGGACACAAATTATTTTATCTTCAAAAGAATTTATGATGCAGAAGTTTTAAGCAAAAAGGAAAATGACAAAGTCAGAAAAGATTTTGAAAACCATTTTGTGTTTTCTTTTTTGTTAACTTCAGCTGAGGTTCAGTCTGAATCAAGTCAGCAGCACTTCAAAGGCTTTTCCTAAGTGATGTCAAGTAATTTCAATTGAATTGGAGCTGCCAGGTTCAAGAGAGATATTGAAGGTATCAGGACCCTAAGGACACTGAAAACTTCACTAGTTTCAAATCAATTTAAAGTATATTAACATCAAACACTGGGAAATACAGGTTAGCGATAGCATTAGAGGAAGACTTTGGGGCTACTGTTCTTGACTTTCCTTTTGAATTGCTAAGTGTCTAACTTCTAGAGCATCAGATTTTATTTTTTCTTGGAAATTAAATTCTGGAATGACTTGTGGTGGTTCAGTTACCTTGCTTTAGCTGTATTTTTTAATGGAAGAAAGAGCACAAGTCTTAAGTGAGACTTTTGAAGAACTTATCAAACTCCCTCTTCTACAGGGTTGCCCCTATTTGGAACAGCATTATCTGAACATATTGTAACAGGTATTTGCGAGTGTTTCTTAAACTAATGTGCTCACATATTTTATAAAATCCAAGAAGTAAAAGAATGGTGAATACATGACTGTACCTCCAGAATTTGGGATAAACTTCAGAGAAATAGTTCTCTTAGAGCTTATATATTAATTAACCAAGGATTTGAAGGTTTCCACTTGAGGGCCATGCAAGTGACTGGGATAAAGCTTTAAAACCTCCTTTATTTCATCAACAAATATTTGAAACTTCCTACTTCAGAACCATCAAGCTGCCATTGCAAAGAGAAATGATTTTTTGTTAGATAGAGTTATCCATCTTTACTATAAGTCCTTTTATCCAACAGGATCAAGAACTGCAGGTGTTATATTAATTTTAAAAAGGTGAACACAGAACAAAGGATGAAAAAATATGTATAAATTGCATATTTTTTAAACTTTTGGTTTTAATAGAATATTCACATGCTAAACACTGCATGTAAGAGTGTAACACAGCTTATAACTGGAAGTTTGTACCATTTGAGTTTCATCTCCCTATTTCCCTTTCTCCTAAGCCCCTGGAAGCTACCATTCAACTCTATGTCTCTATTAAATTGGCTTGTTTTTTCAGGTTCCACATATAAGTGATGCCAAATAGCATTTTATCTTTATCTGGTCAGGGTGCTTGTACCTGTTGGACGGACTCAAACCAACATTCTTATGAGTTCTTGGTAGTCTTGCTAATAGGATTAGGTAAAATTTTCAGTTTTATTTTGTTAATATGCAGTCTCATGAGATGTTCCAGAGGATCCCTTGAAATCCAGGCATCTGTTGGTTTGCAAACTGGCTCTTGTACACAGAGGGCCAGACAAGATTGATAAAAGAGAAAGACCTCTCCAGATTGGCAGGTGGAAGGTTTAATAAACAAGGGCACCTCATATGCGAGGCTTGTCTTAGGTGACTGCAAGATGAGTAGATCTCTGCACCCACTCACCAGAATCTTAAAAGTTTCTATAGAGGCCTTTACTGGCTTCAGTCACATATTCAGTCCAGATGGTTTTAACACCTTACTCCCCCAAGATTATATCCTTGATACTGACCTCCACTGTGGGAATGGGGAGCAAAAGGCACATTCCAAGGAATGGGAGAGGGTGAGGAGCCTCTGAGTGCTCTGATCCAGCTCAAGCGTCAACCTGCAGTCGCATCCTTTGAATTGCCTCCTCCAACAGCATCAGCTTTAGTGCATCTACAATGCTACTTTCTCTTGACAATTAGAATCAGTGTTCTGAAACAAAATATCACTTTATTTTTCTTTTTGCTTTTTTCTTTGAATGAAAAGTTAAAATTGATGTTGGGCTGTCCCACATCCTTCTAAACAGAACCATTGTGGAATTTTTCAGTGGGAGCAACCCTCTATTGAATACTGAGGCTTCTAAACCTCCAGGATGATATTGCCCCAGCCCTGAAAGATACTGCCACCTACTTGAAGCTATAACTGAGTCTTCAAAAGGCTATTTCACCATTTTTTTGAGCCAGCTGCTTCAGGATGGTAGGGAACATGGTAGGACCAGTGAATTCTATGAGAGTTGGGCCATTGCAACACTGTTTGTTGTGAAGTAAGTTCCTTGATCAGAGCTAATGCCATGTGGAATATCATAACAGTGGAGAAGGCAACGTGTGGTAGTTTTGCAGGCATTTATATATGTAAGTATGTCTTTTAATAAGAACAAAGTTCTGTCCCTTCCATAATGGAAATGGTTCAGTGTAATCAACCTGCCACGTGGTAGCTCATTGATACCCCTTGTAGATATCAGGTACTTCCTTTTGGTCTCCACTGCTGGCAGACTGATACTATACAGTGGTTGTAGAAAGGATGGCCTGGTGAGCGGAAGACCCATTGCTGAGCTGAGGCATAACTCCCATCCTTTTCAAGTAATCAATTTGTTGATGAGCTCATTGGGTCATGGCAGGAGTGCCTAGGGAAAGAGACCGTATCCACAAAACAGACTCTCCCATCCACTTGGTTATCTGAATCCTTCTTACTGAAGTCACCTCTTGGTGGATATTCACATGGGACACAAATATTTCACACTCTTTGCCCATTCATAGAGCTCTCTCCATATACCTCTTCCCTAAGTCTCCTGTTATCAATTTTCCAAAGATGCTCCTTCCCAGTCCCTGTCTCCCCAAACAACTGGCCATAGTATATAAATCAGTATATAATTGCTTGCCTAACTATTTCTACTTCCAAGAAAAATGAACAACCATGTGTACTCCTCACAGTCCTACCCACGGAGAGGATTTCCCTTCACCACTGTCCCTTAGAAATATTCCCGAAAGGGACTCTAGTGCTACAGCTGCCCATTTCTGGGTGTTGCCTACATCTCACATAGAGTCATCTGCAAACCAGACCTCGGTTTCAATTCCTCTCCACCAACTGGTGTAGGGAAATTCTAATGAAGCCTCAGGTGCAGAACAAAAGACAGAAGGTAATACTGTGCCAGTGGAGATGCAGGCTTTGGGGCCACTTCTTCATGCAAATTACTTGTGCCTTCAGGGCCTATTGGACCTGAGCTCTTCCAGCCCCAGGGGTCTAATGGCACAATAGTGGAGGCACCTGGGAATAATAGGCTGGGCTGAGATCAAAGGGGCCCGTGTAAGGTGAGAAAGCAGAAAGTCCCTGAGAGAAAATGAGGTGTGTGTGCTGAAATTTAAAGAATGGGAGGGTTGAGACAGGTGGACAACGCAGGTGGCATTTCCCACTGGGGAGCAGAAGTCAGAAGGAGCAGCTCACGTTCAGTGGACAGTGGGAAACAGGTCAGTGGAGGACACTGTATGATCTGAATGATCAAACCCCAGCCTGGATACATTTAAATCGTCTCTTAAAAAGTCTCAAAATAATATACTCTTGTTTCAACAAAGACAAACTTTAAGAAGGCTTGAGAGAGAGAGAAGAAAGGGAAAGTTCCTTCCTTTTTTCCCCCTTTTAATTCTAGTCTCCAGAAGGAGCAAGGAGGGGACTACTCTTCAAGAACTTCTATTGGAATTTTCTCTATATTCTTGGTTTTGTACTGGATGTTTCACTCAACAAAATATCCTGGACCATTTTATGGGCCAATACTTTCTATTCAATTTACATAACATTCTCAAAAGGACAGAATTGCCTAGCATAGAGGTGGTAAACAGATTAGCGGTGCCAAGGGTTAGGGGTGGGCATAGGGAGATGATTTGACTATACAGAGGCAGTGTAAGGGAGTTTTATTATTATTTTGTTTTTGATGGAATAGTTCTGTATCTTGTTTGCACATGAGTATATGTAACTGAATGTCATAGAACTATATACACATATTGTGCCAATGTCAGATTCCTGATTTTGATATTTTACTCTGAATACATAAGATGTAACCATGGAGAAGAACTGGGTAAAGGGTACACTGAACCTCTCTATCTTTGCAACTTCCTGTGCATCTCTAATTATTTCATAATAAAAAAAAACATTATAAACTTTAGAACTAAGGAAATTACCATGGAATAGTTTCTCAGGCCTGTGGAGCTCTTTGTGAATAATTTATCAACTGAGCCATGTAAGCCCCTTCTTCTGGCTAATGGACAACAGTAGAAACCTTTGTTCTCAGGGATTAGTGTTAGAGAACATGTCCCCAAATCCTCCAACATGGTGTTTTCCCCAATGAACATTTCTCCCCATGAATGGCTGCAAGTCCTCTGTGAGCAAGGCTAGAAGGAAGGTGTACTCGTGGAGTTACTGCATCACCCTTCCCAAGTAAAACCCAGCCTCAGCTTCTTTAGAAAAAAATTGTTCCTGTGAACTGATTCGGGACTGAAAATTATACCCAGGGCTATTTAAGGAGATCCAAATTAGTCTTCAGAATTAAGACTAATTTACCCACCCTCCAGTTAAGTAAATCAAAGAAGATCTTAGTGAGGCTGAGTGATTCCCAGGCATAATACCGTCAGTTTGCCAGCAATAAGATTCCTGAAATTGACGTTGTGGTCAACAATACACCTGTGGTGACTGTCAGAGCAACCAAAAGAGCACTGCTTTAACAATTTTGTGTGACTGCATTTCTTCTGCCACTCTAGGTGTCCATTAATCAAATCCAAATAGGGAATCTACTTCAATGGTAGCATTTCCTATATGTTATATAGCAGTTTCAAGAAATTTCAATACAGCAGTTTCAAGAAATTTCAAGACTGATATTCTACTCATTAATGGATTTCTCATTGCTTTGCAAAGTAGTGTTCTTTGGGTTGCCTCAGGAACCTAGTTAGGGGATAAATGTTGTACCATATATTATCTATCAACTTCAACTTTCCAATTCTCTCTTTGGATATCTTCCTCTATATCTTATAATGGAATTTCTGAAATGTCAACTTCATATATAATGAGCCACGAATGACTTTCAGATAAAGTCAACAAAATAGGGGTTAAAACAATTCCTAATTTCTCAGGCTGGCACTTTGAGTCAGGAATTTCTGGGAGGTGTACCACATTAATAGATCGGACCTAACACACAATTATATTATTTCTTTCTCAATCTAGAAACCTCCTGATCTCGACACATAACTCCTAGGTTCCTGGCCCTAATGTATTAGCCAACTTTTGCAATTATGTTGGTCTTTAAATCATTTTATACAAATTTTTGTTTTGTAATTTCTTCCTTGAAACATCCTGAGTACATTTATTGTAGGTGTGATGGCAACAAGGAAAGATAAGGGAGAAGTATGAGGAGAATCTACCTTCTCTCCAAGATTATTCTTTGTATGGATTCATTATACTTATTTGAGGAAAAACAAAAGCATTTTTATACTTTGCCAGTTTTGGAGGGGTTTAGGGATCACATCTGTTTTATTGAAATCCTATAAAATGATCTCTTTCCAAATTTTACCATTCCACTTTCTCTTATTAATAAATGCCTAATATTAGCAAAATATTCCAAAGACTATCATGTTCAATTTACACTTACTATAGATTGTTTTCCTTAAAAATATCTATGTTGAAGCCCTAACTCTTAGTATCTCAGAATGTGATCTTATTTGGAAATAGGTTCTTTACAGAGGTAATAAAGTTAAAAATGAGGTTCTTAGGGTGGCGATGATTGAATGTGACCAGTGTCCTTATAAAAAGGGAAAATTTGGACACATTGTTTAGACATACAGGGAGAAGATAGTCATGTGACTGGAGTGATGTATCTGCAAGCCAAGGGGTGCCAAGGACTGCCATCAAGTATTAAAAGCTATAGGAGACAATTCAGGATTCTGCTCCAGAGCTGTCAGAGAGCATGGTTCTGTTGGCACCTTAATTTTGGACTCCTAGACTCCAGAATAGGTAGACAATATATTTCAGTTTTATGCTACCTGCTTTTCAGGAATGTGTTAAGGCATCCCTAGGAATCTAATATAATACCATAATTAACCAAACTAAAAGGTCAGATTTTATTTTTAAATTTATATCTATGTACACCTTGCAGATAAAAAGATAAGTGATTACTTTATTGAAAAAGAAAATCCTGTGTTCTCACCAGCCTTTGAAATGAGAATGTAAATCCTGAGTGTAGACAGAAACTGTCAGCCCTCCATCCCTCAACACTACTGCCCTGTGTAAACCTGTTGTGATCATTGATTATAATATCACCAAATCTGCTAAAGTCTAGCTCTCAATGGGTGGTTCATTCCAGGCAACCATGGGTAGTAATTTAAGTAAATATTTTCCACTGCGTGCCATGGATTAGTCCTGTCTTATCCTTTTGAGTTAATTGGTTCTCACTGACTTAATCTCAACCTTGTAAAGTCACTAATCAGAGATTTCCTTGAGTTTCTATTTTTTTTGCAAGCACTTTGTGACCAATTACTGTACTGCTCACAATCCTTAGATTTAGGCAATAATATACATTCAAGGATGTGAAGAAAGGGCCATCTTATATAGTCCTTAGAATCTCCCAAATGGCCAAGGTTTAGATGCTGCATAGCTAGGAACAACAGCAGCCAAGATAAACAGCCAAACACACTATCATACTCTTCTAAATATTCTTTTATAAAATTATTCTAGAAATCCTATTAATACGCTAATGCTTTGCCCAGTGTCTGAGATTCTAGGAATGCTAGGAAAGATAACAGGAAAGGTCACACAGCATAGTGGCTGAGGGCATGGGCTCACACAGGCCTCGCTAAGATTGGATCTTGCTTTCACCGCTCATTAGCCCTGTGATCTTGGCCTCATTAGGAAATCGGTTGTGCTTCAGTTCTCCCCATCCATGAAATGAGAATAGTAATAGTACCTGTCCTGTAAAGTTTTTATGATGATTAAATAAGTGAATGTTAAAAACATCTGGATATTATTAAGCAGTAGATAAATGATTTTGAAATAGGGAATAAACATGTAAATAGGAACCAGACACTTTCATGTTGGCCTGACTTTTCCCAGATAAAAATAATTCCCCAACCAGGCTAATAAGATCAATCAATTTATTGCAAGCTTTCTAATTTTCTGCTTTCCAGTCCCATGTGTGTGCGTTCTCCCGCATAACTAGAATTTTGGCTGCAAACATACTTGAGAGATGCGGGTTTTAGATTTAAACTGTCTATATTGAAAATGCATAAGTCATTTCACCGTATGCCTGGCGCCCAGCCCTAACAGCCCCTTTCCACCCAGACGTCACTATTGGGATAGCAGATGTGATGTTCTTTTTACTTGGAAATAGGAAGGGAAACCCCATAAGTGTAAGAAGCTAAATCTCTTGGAGAAGGATTTCTAAAACATATTAAACAAATTTCCAAAACATATTAAAAGTATTAAATAATATCACAAGATCAGAATTGAGGAAAATTTTCAATCTTGTTCTGTAAACAGAATAACAGAGTGAAACTGTATTTGAGTTTATCAATCTGAAGAGAACCAGAAGACACGGTAAATCTGAAACAATTTTGCAGTGATATGAACATATTTCCTCATCTACCTTAAGCGATGCTAGATGCCATCCAGTTTTGACTAGGTGGGATTTTAGTGTTTGGTCAATGAAGAAAATATTTTTTATGAAGTGTATGAAAGTGAATTTGAACGTAAAGTCAGGCGGCTTGAACTTTAGAAAATTTATTAATATTTGAGAATTTATACCTGTCTATGATGGAGATAACTACAGGATAAAAAAGTAACTTGTCTAGAGTGATCCATAAATGTCAAGCGTAATCCGTCAATCTGATAAATCCACAGGGTTATTAGGACCTATATAGAGCTATTGTTCTGGAATAAATATTGATTGCTAGCCCTATCCGATCACTGAAAATTCATCCAGCACATTTGTCAAAGCTTTGTGTTTAAGACACCTTTAAGTCTTGCAGTGTCAAGTTTTTACGCCTGTAGGTCCAGGCAGCCAAAATAAACCAATCTGGTTAAAAAATCATCATATTCAGAGATATAATTATTTTTGTTTTTATTGATGTTTGTAGGTTAAAATACAATTTAATTATTGAGGTCATTAAAATTGTACTCTAAACATAATTTTGGAAACATTAAAATAATATTTTTTATTATTATACTATTATTTAGAAATGGACATTGAGAGCTTTTTCTTCATCAAAATGTCAATTGCTATTCTTTGCTTTATGCAGCAATATTCATACAGAAATTACTTTTGAACTCTGCAAGTAATATTTACTATTATTCAATTAGAAAACATAAATTGGTGGATCAAAATTATAGTTACTCCTAAACACTGATAGAACCTCTGAATTATTTTTAATAAGTATCATCATTAATCCAGACATGGTCATAGAATTCTGATATTTCAAAAACATTATCTTAGTTTCAAATCCCCCCAAAACAGTCTAGTTATATAATTCACATTTGTAGACTTTTTTCCCTTTCTCAACAATATAAATTAAGAAAGCTGAACACTGGTTATTTGTTTATCTAAAAATTGAAATTAAAAAAGTCTGTAACCTAATATTCTGTTCTGCAGTTTTACAATGTAGGGCGGGTATTATATCGCTGAAAGTTCATTTTAGCATAGGGATATTGACTTGTCCTTGACAGATTACTATTGTAGAGATAGGATATTTCTAAGGGTGAGACATTAAATTACATATTCAATTTAATAAACTACCACCACCTTTGCTGATACATCTACCCCTTTCCTTGGCTTTTCACTCTCCCTGTTCAGTTTCAGCCACACCGGATTATTTGCTGTGTTTAAACACACCAAGAATTCTCCCAACATAGTGCATTTATGCTCACTGTTTCCTAGTCTAAATCTGGAAAAAATTTTTCTCAGAAATTTATATGGGTCACCCTCAGTTTTTAAAAAAATTATCCATACAAATGTGAACTAATCAAATATTTTTTCCTGATGACCATGAATAAAATAACACACTCATATCACACTCCCTCGGTATCACTTTTGATAACTTGAATTGTGTGTTCATTAATTGTCTCTGTCTCACCCTTCTCAGAGCACATAAACGTAGGTGCATCAGAACAGAAAATGGCAATTTGCTCTTTATTTCCATATTCTATGTCTTTTGATGACTTTAAAATTAGTTTTGCAAACATTTCTAGACACATTTTTGTGTTTACCTTTATGCTCTCAAAGCAAACAAGGAAATATGAAGATAGCATAAGTGAAAATTTAATACATGAACTAATTTTTATTTAACCCAAAATACAAATGTATATAACACCTGCTATGCGGCAAGCTTTATTATAAATGTTTTAGAAATATTAATTTATTTACTCTTTATAACGGCAAACGGAGAAACAGCCCCTAACTTTCAAAGACTGCCTAGAAATAGCTTGGTCTTGGTGTTGTTATCCACAGTGCCAGTGGTTTTTGGTATGGAACAGTCCACTATCTCAATAGAGTAATACATTTTTAAAAACAACCTTTTAACTTGTGGCATGGATAACATTATAAATTGTATGCTAATTTTTTTTTATTCAGGGGTTAAACTCATTAATTTGATATATCAATGGACTTGTAAAAGTCTCATGTTAAATTTGAAAAATGGTAAACAACTGTAAGATCTTACAATGAAACATTATATTTCACCATTCTCTTATCTTTTATTTTAAACTAAATTATGTATGCAATTGGAATTATGGAAGTACTGTCTAGACTAAGGAAGACTGACTTGCTTGTATTTGCAAACTTGATTTTATTTGATTATAGCTGAAAGTGAGACATTATTTTGTATTTAAAACATGTTCTCTATATAAACAACTGACAGAAATATGTTATAACTATTCAATAGATGAATATGCCTGTCAATGTGTATATAAGGCAGTGCCTGAAGTAGGATATTATTACAATCAGACGGTTAAATAATTTCTTTGGTGGAGATATGGGGCTATAACTCCCCTGGTAGAGCTCCTTGAAATTCTTATTAAGACTGATAGAAATTTTCATATGGATAAAGACTAGAGTATACCCCAAAGAGGTGAGTGGTGAATTTTTAAAAAATTGTTAGAAATGGCAGTCAAAGTAGTTTCGCTGATCTTTAAGCAATGAAATAAAACGTTAAGATATGAAGATTTTATAATCTGTGAAGCTATATAATTACAAATATCCTGTTATATAACTTCTTGGACAGCAGTGTAGTTTAATAATATGCATTTTTAACTTTTCATAGTAATTGTTAAAATAGACAACACTTGTAGAAAATTGAATATTATTGAAATTTAATAGTTTTGCCTAACCACCACAGGTAGCTTCACAAGTATAAATTATACTTTATCTTAATGAGTTTTAGGGTCAAATGTCACATTATAATAACATTTGATACTATTACTCATAAATGGATTTGGTGACTTTTCTAGGAGGAAAATTTAAAAAAAAAAAAAGCTACTTATTTAGATGTTCTAAAGTCACTTTGATTAGCCTTAACATGAGTTGTTAAATATTTCTAGAAAAAAACTTTTCTCAGAGATCTAAGATTTCCATAAATAAATTCATAAACAAATTCAAAGCAAAGCCATTATTCTCACAGTTGATAAATTAATAGGATTATCACTTATATTCATATCAAATGACAACCAGTTATATGCTTTTCTTATTAGGTAATGAAATTATCCATTAGACAAAAAATATCTTTTAAACATTTATTATAGCTTCAAAACTTAAAAATATTTTATGAAGTTGTGTTATGTGTCAAGTTCACTGATAGTCAAATAATGTTTCTCTAATGTTAGAATAGCATTTAATCAGTTTTGATGCAGTAAAATAAAATTAGAATTTCCCTTGATATTCTGCAAAAGAACAAAATAGCTTTGAAGTCTACGTTTTTGAAGTCCTATAACAATGATAACAAGTGGATGAAGTGATGGTAACACATTTAGATTTCATGTCAGTTTAAGTGGTGTGTATAAAAATAAAACAGGGCAAAGTGATTGCTAAAATAACTACTGAGAGTTTACTATCAGGCATGTTAAGTACTCCTAAAATATATTTATTAATAAATATTTATTAATCCACATATTATGTAAACTCATCAGTTTTATATACAGATTAGTAAAGCTGAATTAAAACTGTCTTTGTTCACAGCAGACATGATTGTCTTGCTGGATAAGATTTTAATACACAAAAGTGAATTGCTTTTCTATATACTAGCAATAAATAAGTCAAATCTAAATAGAAATAAAATACCACTTATGTTAGCACCAAAAGAGAAATACTTAAGTATAAATCTAACAAAATATACATACAGCCTTTATGTGGACAACTATGGAATCTAAAGAACAATGCAAACAGAGAAACAAAACAGAAACAGACATAGATACAAAGAACAGACTGATGGTTGCCGGAGGGGAAGGGGACTGGGAGAATAGGTGAAAAAGGTGAGGGATTGGGAAGTACAGATTGGTGGTAACAAAACAGTCACACATTGAAAAGTACGGCATAGGGAATATAGTCAATAATATTGTAATAACTATGTACAGTGCCAGGCGGGTACTGGAAATATTGGAGGAGCACATTGTAGGATAGAGGATTGTCTGGCCACTATGCTACACACCTAAAACTGATACAAAATAATATTTAATGTAAACTGCAAATGGAAAAAAAATTAATTAAAAGCTGATGAAAGAAATCAAAATAGATAAATATGTAATAGAAAGATATTGAATGTTCATGCATAGAAAGATTCAGTATTGTTCACAATTTGATCTATATATTCAGTGCAACCACAGGCAAAACCCCAGGAGGTTACTTTGTGAATATATAAAAACAGATTTTAAAGTTTACATGGAAATGTAACAGACCCAGATTAGGCAACAAAGCAAATTAAAATTAAATCTTCTGCTCCAAGAAAAATACTGTTTACAAAATGAAATGTCAAGACATAGACTGGGACAAAATATTTACAAAACACATATCTGATAAACAACACATATCCAAAATATGCAATGAACTCTTAAAACTCAGTTAAAAAATCAACCATATAATTAAAAAGAAGAGAAAGGATCTGAAAAGACACCTCACCAAAGAAGATATATAGATGGCAAACAAATGTGAAAAGATACTCAAAATTATATTTCATTAGGAATTGAAAATTAAAAATAACAGTGATACTGCTATGCCCCTATTAGAAAGGCTAAATCCTAAAACACCGAGAACACCAAATGCTGGTGAGGGTGGGAGCCACAGGAATTCTTCTTCATTGTTGGTGGGAACACAAAATGACATAGCCACTTTTGAAGACAGTTTGGCAATTTCTTACAAAGCAAAACCTAGTCTTGCCATATAATCCACCAAATGCAGTCCTGGGCATTTACCCAAACGACTTGAAAACATAGAAATACTCAAAACTCTGTACACAGATGTTTATAGCATTATATTACAATTTATTCATAATTGCTGAAACTTGGAAGCAACCTAGAAGCCCTTCAATGGGTAAATGGAAAAACAAATAGCATTACATCCATACAGCAGAGTTATTATTCAGCACGAAAAAGAAATGAATTCTCAGGCCATGCAAGTACATAGAGGAAACAAATGCAAATGGCTAAGCAAAAGAAGTCAGTCTGAAAATGCTGCATGCTATACGATTCCAACTACATGGCATTCTGGAAAAGGCAAAGCTAGGGAGTCAGTAAAGAGACCAGTCAGTGGTTGCCAGGGATTGGGGGGAGGGAGGGGAGAACGAATAGGTTGAGCACAGGGAAATCTGGAGGCTGTGAAACTGTTCTTTATAATCCTGTAACTGTGGATATTTGACACTATTCACTTGGAAAAAGCCATAGACCTGTGTAACACAGAAAGTGGGCTCTAATGAATAATATTTCATTGTTGAGATGTATGTGGCTTATTTACCCATTCAACCTACTGAAGGACATCTTGGTTGCCTCCGATTTTGGGCAACAAAGTTGCTATAAACATTTGTGTGCAGGATTCTGTGTGGCCATATGTTTTCATCTCCTTTGGGCAAATACCAAGGAGTGTGATTGTTAGGTTCTGTGGGAAAAGAATGTTTAATTTAGATCAGTTTAGTGTGCTCAGTTCAGTAATTCAACCATCAGACTTACCAGCTGGCTGGACCATTTTACATTCCCACCAGAAATGAATGAGAGTTCCTGTTGCTCCACAACCTCACCAGCGTTTAGTGTTGTTATTGCTCTGAGTTGGGCCATCCTAAAAGCTGGGCTATGGCTGTTTTAAACTGCATTGCTGTTTTGGTTTTCATTTTCCTGATGGTATAAGTAGGGGGCATCTTTTCATATGTTTATTTGCCATCTCTGCATCTTCTTTGGTGAGGTGACTTAAGATTTTGAACCATTTCTTTAATTGGGTTGTTTGCTTTCTTATTGTTGAGTGTTAACTTCTTTGTATGTTTGGACAACAGGCGTTTTATCAGATGTGTCTTTTGCAAATGTTTCCTCCTATTCTGTGGCTCGTCTTCTCATTTTCTTGACATTTTCTTACACAGAGTATAAGTTTTTACTTTTCATTAAGTCAACTTCATCTATTATTTCTTTTGTAGATCGTGTCTTTGCCATTGTATCTAAAAGTCATCGCCATACCCAAGGTCGTCCAGGCTTTCTTCTACGGCATGTTCTGGGAGTTTTATAGTTTTGCATTTCATGTGTAGGTGTGTGATCCATTTTTGAAAACTTTTCTGAAGGGTGTAAGGTCTGAGCTCTGATGATAGCCCAGCAGGCGAGGCTCTGGTTAACTAATGTCACATGAAGACAGGCCTTGTTAGAAAGAACAGACGGCTCTGGAGTATTTCACAATGGCTCCTTCTTCTTTCTCCTTATGGGAAGCAGGAGGGGATTTTTCTTCAGTATTCTCAGTGGAAACCTGGCCACCATCCTGGAGGTAAACCTGACAATATTCTGGGGCACTCTTCTTGGACTAGTTCTGGAGTTTTTCAGTCTCAGAGTTGTCCACACTGAGCCTCCAGCAGTTCTCAACGACAGTTCCAGTTTACCCACCACCCCTACTGGCTCCTGTGGCAGTTTCTCTCTTGAATCTCTGCTCAGGTGAGTCAAGACTCCCTATGTCCCCCCGTCTGTCTCTCTAATATTGGGGGTAGCATTTTGCTCTGTGTCCTCTCCTATCTTATGGGGCCAACGAAATTGTTGATGTTCCAGTCTTTTTGGATTTTTACCTGTTGTCAGGATGTAATGCCAACTTCCGAGCTCCTTATGTGTGTAACTGAAATCCAGAAGTTCCCAATAGTTTTAAATTTTATTTTTAGAATGATTAATATGTTGATTATAGCACAAACAATAAATATAGTGGATAAGTCATTAAATGTTCTGAAGAGCTGCCATTTGAAATTAAGTGATTTTAATTGCATCATGCCTGATTTTGGACAGAGCTTAAAGCAAAAATAAAATTATAAACTTGGAATCCTTTATGTTTAGCTTTCCATGGCTAGAAAATTTTCCAGTGTTTGAGGAATATATGGTTTTCTACCTAAGGAAACCCCCCTTTGGCATGTGTTTCTCTTCCCTTCCCACATTGATATTCATCACAACAAGGAGTGAGGAAAGCTATGTGTGAAATAAACGCTATTAGCACTGTTACAGTTTTAACCAGGGAAGAGCTGTGAGCGGCACTGAACCTGTCTGGTATCAGCACTAAAAAGAGGTGCTGGGACCTTTGACAGCTGGGAGGCTACTTACTGACAATTTCAGTCAATTGATGGGCTAGTGGTACACCTAAGGCCCTGACTTTCTGCAATACACAGAATAACGGGACCATAGATAATTCCTTATAGGAGTTAACATATGCACAGCACACAACACATTGTAAAGACTTACAAGGATTAACCAGTCTTACTTGAACATATTAGCAATCCCTGGAACGTGAGCCCAATTTAGAGGCAACTAAAAGGTTGAATGTGACTATTCTGAATAAGAAAAAACACATTGTTTAAAGGTATATTTATAAAATAGCAAACCACTAATCGATACCAACAAAAAAATCCAGTTTTATTTTTTATTCAATGCTTAATTCTTATACCTGCTTTAAAAAAGATTGTGTAAAATAATATAAAGCAATACATTGTGATGAAAAATTAGCACCTTATATATTTAATTGGTTGATAGTAAGTAACAACATCAGCTAAAAATGTGTTCACAAATTGTAGCACAAAATTTGAGGCCCGACTATGCTACTGTGTGTTGGATTAGACTCCAGACAGTATTTTGGGGAAAGCCTGTCCCTGCCAATTGTACTTGTCAAGCACCTGTAAATAGGTAGTATGGCTTTATAATTAGGAAGGAGACATCTAAGCTTCTGCCATCTTAAGGGACAGGCACGTTTATACAGTAAGAAATATTAGGCATATAAAAATAAAAGCAATGAATTAAAATTCCCACCAGGTAATAAAGCATGTAGATCTATACATAATTATAAATATAGGGGGTCAGCCCTTCATTTACATTTCAAGATAGGGCCAAGTAGGGAAAACAGAAAACATTAATAGTTTTTTTCTTTTGTTTCTAATGTGACATTTGATCTCCCAGTCTTTCTCAGATTTTGGTTGTCACTTGTCCTCTGAAGTCAGTGATTTTCAAATTTCATTACAACTTCCTTATATATGTCTTTACCAAGAGATTAATGGAGAACCCAATTATTAATACACACACACACACACACACACACTTTTCCTAGCAATATAAAATACTGAATGTGAAAGCACTAAGCTAAGTCTCTCCTACATAATCGCTTTCTATATTTTTAAAATTTAACCCTCAGCAAATGGGTTTTCACAGGGGAATCACACACTCATATTGGTATTTTGAAAACTTTGTCCATACACAGGATTTTAAAATGCTGTGAGAAAAAAGAAGCCATCTGGGAACAGAGTGATTTGCGATTTAGCAGAAATGTAACCAAAAATACAAAAAGAGTGTAATTATCTCAAATTGCAAAAATCACAGAAATTCGCACATTCATTTTGATATTTAAGTTCAAATACTTCTTAATAAATGAGGCAAGCTATAAATATAGTAAGCAATTTGTATCTTTAGCTTTTAAAATTGAAATATAACCCCCATGAATTAAAATGAATAAGTTATCAGCATATAATTCACAGGATTTTTAAAAGTGAATGTTCCCATGGAACTGTTACAAGATATAGAATGTTACTGGCCCTACAGAATATTCCCAAATGCCTCTACTCAGTTGCTAGCCTTCCAGCATTGTAATCACTCTTCTCACATCTATTTCCATAAAAGGCCCTGCTTGTTTTCGAACATTATCATTGCACACTATTTTATTTATGGATTGATTTTTTTTTTACTAACCATTATGTCTGAGATTCATTTGTGTTGTTGTACATAGTTTTTAGTTGTTTTTATAATATTCCATTGTAATGATTCTGAATGTATTTTTCATCCTACGTTATCTAATTTACTGTTGTGATTTTGGTCATTTCTAGTTTTGGGATGCTTTGAATAATACTTCCTTAAATAGTCTCACACTTATCATTGGTGACATATATGCAGATTTCTGTTGAGGGTATGTAAATTCCTCATATATATCTAGGAATTTAATTAATGAGTAAGTATGCATATATTCAGCTTTAGTAGATACTGCTAAACAGTTTCAAAGTGTTTGTAACAATTAACACTTTCACCAGAATGTGTGAGAACTCCTGTTAGACTCTGTCCCCACTAACACTTGGAGTTGCATTTTTTAATTTAATTAGACCCATTCTAACACTGTTATAATGATACTTTACTGTAGTTTATTTGTGTTTCTCTAATAACTAAGAATGTTGAGCATATTTTTAGAAGCTTACTTTTGGGCAACTTCTTCCAAAAGTGCCTGTCCAATTTGTTTGTTCATTTTTATTTTAAATTTATTCATCTATCTTTTCATTACTAATTTGGACTTACTTTTAATGTATCTTTTATGAGTCTAGTTGGTTATTTGTATTGCAAATCTCTTGTCCTAGTCTGTGGATTGCCATTTACTTTTGCAAATTGTCTTTTGACGAACAGAAGATCTTAATTTCAATGAAGTCAAATTTATCAACCTTTTCTTTCATAGTAATAATTAGTATGTTCTGTTGAGGAAATAACCATTTTAAATGTCACTCATGTAATGTTACAGAAAATTTATTGTTTGACCCTTCACATTTGATTTATAATTTATATAGAATTAATTTTGTGCAAGGTGTGAATTAGAAGTCATCTTTTTTCCATATGGTATAGTTATTCTGATACAATTTTTTAAGAAGGCCAAAATATTCTCTTGCTTTGAAGTTATCTGTTTATGTAACTCAAGCAATTTGGTATTTTAAAGCTGTAGAAATTATTTTTTTAAATTTCCATGTATTTAAGATGAAAGAGGCTGAGTACAGAGTGTGGCTCAACCACTCATCTTTTTTTTTTTTTTTTTCCTTGTAATTTAACCATAGTTATTTATATGTGCTTTATGTTTGGGTCTTTCTATGTCTTTTTTTCTTTCTCAATTACTCTTGTTTGTTGGCATACTTGGTAAAATGTTGGTTGCTTTATGTGAAAAGTTGTGAAGTTTCTGGATAATATTATCATTCTCTAGAGAGGAATTAATTTTTTCCTCTACTTACTAGAAGGAATAAATGTTTTGATAGGCACATAGCAATTTGGTTCATTTGTCTTTGAAATCACAAGTTAATATGTTGACGCTCTGAGTTACACGTTGGTATATTGGGTGTTTTTCATTTTGTGAAAATGAGTCAACTTCCTTGTTTTCAGTCCAATCTGTGATACTGAAGAAATTAAAATACTAAATCATCAGAATTTTAGACCAAGCTCATGACAATGGTGAATTCACCAGGGTTAACATGACCTTAGGATTTGACCTAGTTGAATACCCACTAACTTTTCCTTGAAAACATTCTCAGGATAGACTCCCAAGGTGAAACTAGATACACTGGTAAGATTTTTTTCAGTCCAGTTTATTATGCTCTTTATAAGGTACCTGACGCCACAGATGCTAGAAACAATCACTCCTACAAATGAGAGAGCTAAAATATTACATCAATGAATATAATGACAAAAAAATTAGTGAATATACCTATAAATAGTAAATTGCCATATGAATTCATGTTATATTCAAGAAAAATATATAAAATATAACCTTACTCATATTTTAAAAACACATATTTAGCTAATATGATGAATGATCCTTTCATAATTATTATATGTATTTTAGTCCACAGTACAGAATCAACTGCTACTTGAAATTGTACCATTGTTGCCAAAAATAAAATCTCATGTATTTTTAAAAATTTATCGTTATTTTTGAAAGTATTACAGATGCCCCCCTTTTCCCCCTATTGACCCCCTCTACCTCACAACCACCCCATTTAAATATTAACCTGATGTAAAGGCTTAGAGAATTTTGCATTTTTTTCTTTCTTTTTTATTTTAATCCTTACCTGAGGATATGTTTTTATTGATATTAGAGAGAGAGAGAGGGAGAAACATGGACATGAGAAAGAAACATCAATCTGTTGCCTCCTGCAGGCACCCCAGTTAAGGATGGAACCAGCCACTAAGCATGTGCCCTGACAGGAGATCAAACCCGCTGCCTATTTGGTGTAAGGAATGAGGGTCCAAGCAATTAAGCCACTCGGCCAGGGCTTCTTTCCTTTCAATTATGATATTGCCATTTTCCATTTATGGGAGAAAATTGAATGGTAAGTGAATAACTCTGCTATTATGAACTAATTTTCTTTAACATTGATATTGTTGTTATTACTGCTTCTATAACAGACAGTGATTTGGGTCTTTGAAGATACCCAAACTGTATTTATAAAGGCAACTCATTATTACAGAATCTAAGAATGTAGTAGCATTAACATTTAATTTTTATATAATTGTACAAGGTTTAGTTTTAAAAGCTGAAAATTTGGTACAACAAATAATTAAAGAGACAAAACAAACATATATTGAAAACAAATTTCACTTTCTTAATTAAAAGTAAATTAAGACGTTTGCAAATGATGACCTAAGCATCATTTCAGCTCTATCCAGCTGCATCTGTGAGTCAGACTATTTTCAACTGCATTTAATTAGCAGTTTTTGTGACTATCTCAGAGGCTGCAAATTAAGAACACTGACTATCAGATTCTGTACTGCTTAAAAAAGAAATATCATAGGGAGAACTCCACATAGTGATAAAGAATCTCAATAGTAATGGAAGGCAATGACAGGGCATGTATCAGGAAATTTTTTTTAATATGAGAACTACTAAAATTGCAGACTGGGAGGTATAAAAATAAAATTCAGAAGACAGTAGATGAATTTGTGTCCTATGATTAATACAATTTGAAGGAAAAAAATCTAGCATCTCAACAGAAACAGTTTTAACTGTAGTAGTGGTTAAGGTGAGGTGATCTGATTACTCTAATTTTTGAAATATGATACAAGTTTTTAAAATTTACCAAACTGAGAGCAGATTATATTTTCTAATTGTTACTTTTACCTTTCCCCATAACACATAATGTCATGATAATTCAAACTATTTTTTGTAGTATGAAAAATAAAAGCTTGTGTTCTTAGAAATTATGTCAGACATAGAAATGTATATCTGGTTATTCAAGTTTTTTTTGTTTTTTTTCCAATTTTCATTTGAAAAACTACTTTATTTTTTAGGGCAGTTTTAGTTTCACAGAACATTTGAGAAAAAGGTACAGAGATTTCCTATGTACCTCCTGCTCTATATATGCACAGCCTCCCCCATTATCAGTATCCCCAACTAGAGTGATACATTTGTTACAACTGATGAACCTACACTGACAGGTCAATAGCACCCAAAGTCTATAGTTTACCTTAGGGTTAACTCATGATGTTGGACATTCTACAGGTTTGGCCTAAATTATAATAATAGAGTATTTCAGTGCCCTAATAAACCCTCTGGGTTATGCCTATTTTACCTAAACACTGGATATTCAGGGTATCTTATATGTTAGAATTTTTTCTTAATTAGGATAAGCTATGCCTAAGATATTGTCCTGAAGCCAAAGATTTATCCCAAGAAGACTATCTTCAGCTTAGAACAGTCCTTTTTCTAAATTTCAACTGGGCAAGTCAGTTTAAAAGACTGATATATAACTTACACATCCATCTCAAATGTATGTGCATGTATACCTGTATATGCTTGTGTACATGTGTGTGTATGTATAAATGTGTATATATGTGTGTATATGTATACAAATATGTGTACTTCTACATATGTAGATGTAGACTGTGTGAATGAGCCTGCATGTATGTTTTAAAGACATGTATCTGTACATTTATGTGCATTTCACATGTCTACTTCTCCCAAAATAAAATTAAGATTAAATCAGTTATAAAAGTATAAGATTCAAATTTTTAAAAAAAAAATCAGAATAGCAGTCTTGCTCTCTTGGGGTCAAGAGAAGCCTGACAGGGGAGAGAAGATGTGAGAAGCAGCAGGGCGCCCCCGCTCCCAGCCATGAACTCAATTTACAGCTAAAATACTACGTAGCCAGCTTGGAAAAACAAGGGAAATATACCTGAGTGGACATATTGCAAAAAGGGAGCACTGAAGAGACATCATAGAGTCCAGTCAGAGAGGCCGGGTGTGGAAAGGGGGAGCCCCCCCTGAAGCCTGTGCTGGGCTCTGAACCCCGAGGCTTGGAGGCTGCAAAGCTCCCTCCCCTCAGGAGTGCGGACCCACTTCCAAAAGCGGGGGTCCCACACCCGGAGGGGAGGAGAGGCGAAGGAGTGCCCCATGTGGAGGGCAGAGGGACCCAGGGGAGCAGTGTGCCTGCGAGGAGGGCACCCCACCTTCCCAGTGAAACAATGCTTCTGATGGTGGCAGCCAGGCCAGGCCAGGCCAGGAGGCTTTCCCCTGAGTGCTGGCCACAGGAGAGGCCGCCTGGCAGTGTGTGGCTTCCAAACAGAAAGGGGCCAGGGGGCTGCGCTAACAGCGACCTAAAGGGACTGTCTGCTGTCCTGTAAGCATTATGTAGAACCCCAGGAAGCATGTGAACTGTGTGGCGGGGAGAAGGGGAAGAGAGTCTCCCAAGGCCAGGGAGGGGCTGCAGCCGCTGGGGGGTAATTCTGGGATTTTTGACCTGCTCTGAGGGGAGCCTGGATAGCATGCAAGGAGCTGCCCCAGCTTTGCTGAGACCAGCTGTGCAGGAGACCTGCGTGGGGCTGGCTTCGGGACCCCGCCTGCTTGGTTCCCAGGCACGGGGGCACTGGGACCTCGCAGGGCGGGTTCTCTGCCTGTTTGTTGCCTTGTGTGTTTTTGATTACTGAATGGGTGTCCACCCTCCTGGCTTGCATTGGAGAGATGGACCAGCAAGGCCTGGGGTCTTTGTCTACACTGTGGAGAGTTTGAGCGTCCTGTGAGATCAGCCGCCCAGATCTGGGAAAGGAGGGGCGGAGCACAACTACCTCTCCCACAGGCTAGGAGCACCACCCACAACAGGAAAGGGGCGGTCCCACTCCCTGAAGGCCCAGATATCGCCTGCAGGGCACAGTCCTGGGGGGCAAGGGAGAGCAGCTCACAGGAGGACATCACAGGAATAGGACTCCCAGAGCCTGTTGTTTGGGAGCTGGAGGAAACGCTGAAACCCCTGCTGGGGGCTGGGCAGGCAAATTGCTCACCGGAATCTTTTCTAGTCGAACCCACTGAGCCCAGGCCACTGAAACGTCTCACACAGAAAAGGCAACAGGCTGAATTCAGTCTAAAACTGCAGCAGGCCAGTGTATGGGGAACTAGAATTGGAGGACAGGGTAGGGACTGAGGATCTGGCTGTGGAGCAAAGACTAACTTCCTTGCAGTGAGCGCCTGACAGCGACACCTCTAAGTAAGGGGAGCAATATCTCTAGCTACACTAGCCAGCCTGCACCCTAAAGACTCTTCAGAAGACTCTGGAGTAGACCAGGCAACCACAGGGGGAGGCAAAATAGCTGAGAGGTGGAGGTGGTCCACAGAGAGCCTCAGGCCAGCCAGCTACCTAAGGACACCAGAGCCAAACCTGACAGCTCCGGATATTGGCCGACACACAAGTACCTTCCAGGAGACCCAAAATCAGCATACAGAACAGTGAGCCTCAGACATTAGCTGCCCAGATGAAACTCACCTGATGGACTTTTTTTGTTAGAAAAAAGAAGAAAAAGAAAAAAAATTTTAAATTATTTTTAATTTTTAATTAATTTTTGAGGATTTGTTTTGTCTTTGCTTGGTTTTTTGTTTGTTTTATTTTGTCTTTTTTTGGGTCTATTATCAAGATTTTCTTGATATTCTCTGCTCTATTGCTGGGTTATTATCATTATAACCAATAAGATCATTGCTTTTCTCTAGTGCTTCCTCCATATCTCTTACTGGCCTCCTTCCCTGCCCTTGCTTTACTTCTCTCTTTCTTCTTCCATTGGCATAACTTTCTTTTTTCTTCGTTTTCTTTTTCCCCCTTTTATTCTCTGACTCCCTGTCTTTCTGTTTGTTTGTGTGTTTTTTAATTTTATTTTTATTTTTTATTTTTCAACCATTTTCCTATTTCTACTCTCTACCCTTATTTTCTTGCTCACTCTTCCTTTTTTTCAGAATCTTTTCTCTGTCCTTTTTATCTCCCAGTAGCTTCTCTATTTTTTATTTTTTGTTTTATTTTATTAGTAGTAGTAGTAGTATTTTACTATTAGAAATAATATCCTTTTCTCTCTTTTTCACTTTAGCATTTGTGTTCTAACTTCACTCCCAATTCTCCTTTCTCTGGGGATGTTTTCATTGTGATTGTCAGGACATTTTGTAAGTTACTGTTTGCTTCCTGGCAGTTTGGTTGTGTTTAGTTTTGCCCTGTCAGCACCTGTACAACAGTTCACATGACATGGTTGAGGCTGAGCCTCACAGTTAGCCAATCTAACAGGAGAGTCCTCCTGTGAATGGGTCAACAACAATCTAGACCCAAACACACTAGGAGAGTCCAAAGGACCCACAAAAGGAACACCTACAAAAGGGACACGAGCAAATAGAAGTATAAGGAAAACACACCTCTGGGCCTCACTGGGCATACACTACAAAATCCCACCTCACAAGACTGGGAGACAGCAAATATATCTAATATACAGATACAAACACTAAGAGTCACTAAAATGGGGAGACAAAGAAACAACCCCAAACTAAAGAAAAGGAAAAATCTCCAGAAAAAAGACCATGATGAGATGGAAGTAAGTTATCAGAAGTAGAGTTCAGAATAATGGTTATAAATATAAAGATGCTCAAGGAAATTAATGAGAACCACAAGACACTTAATGGAAAGTCAGCAAGGAAAGTCATGTGATTTGAAAATATATATTTTTTCATACTGTAGGTTGCCTTTTTATTTTGTTGATGGTCCCTTGCTGTGCAGAAGCTTTTTAGTTTAATGGTCTCACTTCTTTATTTTTGTTTTTGTTGTTATTACTTTTGGTGTAAGATGCAAAAAATCATCACCAAGAACTATGTCAAAAACTTACCACCTATGTTTCCTTCTAGTTTTATTGATTTTACTGTTACATTTATGTATTTAGTCCATTTTGAGTTCATTATGATGTAAGATAGTTGTCCAGTTTCATTCTTTTGCATGTGGCTGTCCAATTTTTTTCACACCAATTATTCTTTTCCCTATTGTATATTCTTAACTCCCTTGGCATATGTCACTTCACCATAATTTTGTTGATTTATTTTTGGGCTCTCTTTCTGTAACATTAATGTGTATGTCAACTTTTATGTCAATACCTTACTGTTTTGATTACTATAGTTTTGTAATATAGTTTAAAGTCAGTATTGTGATTCTCCATCTTTGTTCTTTGTCAAGATGGCTTTGGCTATTCAGAGTGTCTTATTGTTCCATGCAAATTATAGGATTGTTTGTTCTATTTCTATGAAAAATGCCATTGGAATTTTTATAGAAATGGCACTGAATCTGTAGATGGCTTTGGGCATTATGGACATTTTAGCAATATATTTCTTCCAATTCATGAACCTGAAATATCTTTCTATTTATTTGTGTCTTCTTCAATTTTTTTCACTAATATCTTAAAGTTTTCAACATATAGGTCTTTCACTTCCTTGGTTAAATATTGTCTTAGGTATTTTATTCATTTTGATACAATTGTAAATGGGACTGTTTTCTTAATTTATCTTTCTAATTGTTAATTATTCATATATGGAAACACATGAGATGTCTATGTATTGATTTTGTATCCAGCAATGTTATGGAACTTATTAGTTCTAATAGTATTTTTGTGGAGTCTTTAGGGTTTTCACTAATATACCATCTGCAAATAGTGACAATTTTACTATTTTTCTTCCAATTTGGATGATTTTGTTTCCTTTTCTTGCCTAATTGCTGTGGCTAGGACTTCCAATACTTTGTTAATAAAATTGGTGAGAATGGGCTTCCTTGTCTTGTTTCCGACCTTAGAGAAAAAGCTTTCAGCTTATCACTATTGAGTGTGAGGTTAGTTGTGGGCTTGTCACATCTGGCCTTTATTATGTTGAGGTGTGATCCCTCTATAACAACTTGGTTGAAACTTTTTAATACAAATGGATGTTGACTATTGTCAAAGGCTTTTTCTGCATCTATTGAGGTAGTCATGCAATTTTTATCCTGTGTTTTGTTAATATGCTGTATTACATTGAGTGATGTGAATTCTGAAGCACCCTCCCTTCCCTGAAATAAATCCACCTTGACTAGGTTGTATGATCTTTTTAATTAATGTATTGTTGAATTTGGTTTGCTAATATTTTGTTGATGATTTGGGGTTTTCATCAGCATTGTTGGTCTGTAATTTTGTTTCCTTGTGGAATCCTTGTCTGCTTTTGCTATCAGGGTAATGCTGGCTTCATGGAATGAGTTTGGAAGAGATCCTTCCACTTCTATTTTATGTATTGCCTTACTTTGTCTCTAATAGCAGTCTTTACTTTTTAGTCTATTTTGTATGGTATAAGTGTAGCTATTCCAGCAATTTTTTTTTTTTTTTTCTATTTGCATTAAATTGCTTTTTCTAACCCTTCAGTTTTAGTCTCTGTGTACTCTTACTTCTAAGGTCAGTCTCTTATAGGCAGCATGTAGATGGGTCTTGCTTTACTAATCCATTCAGATACTTCATATCTTTTGATAGAAAAATTTAGTACATTTCCATTTATAGTAAATATTATGTACTTATTTCCACTTAGTTAACTATTTTATGGCTGTTTTTGTAGTTCATCTCTTTGTTCCTTTCTTATTCTATTGCTCTCTTTATAGTTTTTTATATTTCTGAAGTGGTATGCTTATATTTATTTCTATCTTTTGTTTATTCACTACAGATTTTTGCTTGTGGTTACCTTGAGGCTTATATATAACAACTTATAATAGTCTATTTTAAATTTATAATAACTTACATCACCATCTTGTACTGTTTGCTCATTGTGAGAATTTAAAGCAAAGTGAGAAAATATGTCTGGTTGATCATTTCCTCACCGAAAACTTTCAAAAGCATCTTATAAATTACTCTATTCAAATTGTATGCCCAGTTCCCTTTAATCTAGTTATCAACTCATTCATTCAACAAATGCTTTTCAAGTACAAGTTAATATATATTAGTTTTAAAAAACTATAAGGTAAAATGTTCTTCCCTGTGAAATATATGTGTTTGTAAGGAAAAATAGACACTAAATGATTGAATTTTATATTATTTATGTAGTCATAAGTGCTATAGCATTAGAAAAGGTAGGGGAGATAGGAAGTGTGTGGGAAGGGGCAAAAAGCAGTTTTAAAAAATACTCATGATACTAATGCATACCCACTGAGAGTGAAGGAAAGGAGCAGAGGTTAGGAAGGTCAGAGGTAAGTACAGGAGTGGGGAAGAACCGTGTGTGGACATAATGTAATGCTTCTACCCATTATAAGGACTGTGACTTTTCATTTAATAAAATGGAGAGAGTCATTGGAGGATGGCAGCAGAGAAGTGATAAAATTCATTCAAATTTTATTTGAAAAGTATCTCTGTGCTGAGAATAGATGTAGGTAAGCACATAAGCTGTAAGACAAGTTTAGAAGCAATTTAATACTCCAGTGAAAGTAGATGAGAGCTTGGACAGGGTGCTGAGAGGTGGCCTGTTTCTGAATACATGTTGAAGTCTGGAGTTTCTATGGGTTGGATGTATGGTGTGATAGAAATGGAGCAATCAAGGTTGGATAGAGAGGGGTGAGGAATATCAGGCACTCTATCTGCAGTTAGGCTTAATGACTATAAAATATCCAAGTGGAAATAGCAAGTAGGTAGGTGAACGTACTAGTGTGGAATATAGGAGAAATGTCCAGGTTGGAAGATTCTCAAAAACTTCTGGGGGTCATTAGCAGCTGTCTGATATGAGCTCATGAAGAACTCTAGTCAGCCACCAGATTGCACCCAAAATTCCCATATTCTTCCTTTGTCCTTTCTCACACGCACTTATTGGATATCACTGTTATTTCTCCTTGGTCTTGATGTCCTGGTAGGCACTGTGGTTACTTCCAAAATATAGTTTTCTTCTGAAGGGCACAATCATCTTCCATTTCAACTGCTAAGTGTTAGCTTCTGTGACAGTCATGAACTGTAATCTTCTATTGCAAAGTGAGGGAATGACATTTTTTTTCTGTGTGTGTGTGTGCATGTGAGGGTTCTTATTTGTAGGAGAGTGGCTATTAGGTGCTAGGGACTAAGAAATGCAGATTAACAAAGGAACAAGTAGGCATTCTCTCATAAATCCATATGTTGAAATTAAAATGTTTAAGTATTCATTAATATTAGGCATATAATATTAATATTCAGAGTACTATTTAATAAAAGAATGGTTGAGGCAAAAATAGCAATAAAAAGCATTTAATTATAATAATACTTAAGTATTTAGTATTCACCTAATATTTTGAAAATTGAATTGGATTTATCGAAAAATAACGATGACTAGTAAAATGCAAAATATGGTAAAAATAAATCTGGGATATGTGAATGCCATCCTAAGAAACAACAATTTTCTAGTGATTTTGGAGGATTTTTACTATTACAAATGACTGATTGTTAAATAAGCAATTTTCTAGAATATGTGAAATTTAAGTTACTGAAATCATTTTCATCTGACATTTTTTACTGTATAATAATAGCTTTAATATACCTTCCATTACCTATAGATGAAACATGAATCCAACTGTGTTAGACAGGTAAATGCAGCAAAGCTTGGAAATTTTCCATGAATCTCAAGGGTTTCTCATTTGAACAATCTACTATAGGCAGATCTAAGAAAAACCATGTTTATCTCATAAATATTACTGTTTCTGTACTGAAACAGAATATATGACCTAGGACAGAAAAGTTCATGCACTTTAAATGTATGAATATGTTTGAACAAGACCTCAACCAAATTAAAAAAAGGACTTAGTTTTATTTGGGAAATGAATGTTAAATTTTATCTTCTAATATTTTCCAGATCTTAATCACTGTTCGGAAGTATCAGTTGCTTAAGATTTAAACTATTTCATATTATATAGCATATTATCTTCTAATTCTAATAGGACTTTTATTTTTTCTCATAAAAGGAAGGAGCACGTTTATTAAACCTTATTTTTCAGGTATGGAATTGGCTTTTTCTGTATTAGATTCTTCATTAAAAATACATTCTGATAAGCGGTAATTGGAAGGATATTAAAATTTTTAAGTTTATTTGCACAAAATTCTATTTGAATTGTGTTGCACCAAAACAAAAATGGCTAGGAGACCTCCTGGAACAGGAGCTAGAGGAAAGACTCATAAAGTACAGCCTGGCCAGTGTGGCACAGTTGGTTGAGCTGGTCCCATGCACCAAGCAGACACTGGCTGGATCCCCAGTTGGAGCACATGCCTAGGTTGTGTGCTTGCCCCCGCCAGTAGGGGGCATGCAGGAGGCAGCCTATGGATGTCTTTCTCATTGGATGTTTTTGTTTCTCTCTCCCTCTCCCTTCCTCTCACTCTAAAATAAAATAATTTTTAAAAAACATATTTAAAAATTAAGTACAGATGCAAAGAAAGAAATATTTGATTGGCTGTAGCTTAAAGCTTGGTTGGTTGTATTGTGATTGGTTTTCCTTAGTGTTTTGATTTTGTAACCTTGAGACATTTATGGACTTAAATTTTTTTTTATTTTTTTTACTATTTAAATAATTTTATTTGTTTCATCCTTTGGTAGATGAGAAAAATACATTACAAAATACATTATACAGAGGACAGCTCACAGTACACATTACTAAAAACACCATCTACATTTCAGCCAGGGCTGGTGATAAGTTCAGAAGAAAGCCACAGAGGCCTTGAGAACTCGATTTCAGCTCTAAGGAATGAGTTTTCCCCTGGGGTCCCCACTTTATCTAAACTTCAGCATTTTTTAGCACCCCTATATCAGGTGGGTGTGGGTAGAGTTAGAGCAGCATTGAGGGGGACTGTTGAACTCTCCATCCACCTGAAGCAGCTAGACATGAATCCCTTCAAAGAAAATGGGGAACTGACCAATGTTAAAACAAAGCATTACAGAACTGACATCCTACAGGCTCCCAGGCAGCTGTCTCTCTCAATCCTGGGCCTTCTAAGACTAGCTCTTCACTTAGCCATCCCTGGCTCTGTCATTGCAGTCATCATCCAGTCTGTAGGCATAGTCTGTCCCTAAGAGCCTGTCTCAACCCCAAAGCAAGCTCACTGACCAGGGAGGCAGGCAGTACACACACACACACACACACACACACACACACACACACTCATATATATTCCTTTGTCTCTGAAATAAATTGAAATTCTTTTTCCAGTCTATAATTTGTCATCTACCTATGGTATTTTAATTGGCAACAATTTTTTAACCAACATATAAATCTTCACCATGTAAACCATAAAATTTCTATATTTCCTAATTTTATTTCAATGGTTTCCAATATTAACAAAAAGCTTTAAAATCTATAGTCTGGTAATAACTACCTATTGCAGTTGGGAGACCCTCTCTGCATGGTAGACTTTCTCATAGGTGCCTGTGGGAAATTAAGTTAGCAGATACTCTTTAAAAATAGATATAGACTGGATTGTTCGGATAAAATTATTTGTCAAAAAATTTCTCCCAAGGGTTTGAAGAAAACTCCCTCACCAGCATTTGTTAAGACTCTCACACTGTCACCCAGGAGAGGAGACTAGAAGGAGCTAAAAGTAGGGGTTGGGCCCATATTCGATGTTTTAAAATACTTTTATCTCTATTATTTTGCAAGAAAATGGCACATTTTGAAGGTGAGTTTTATAAAATTCACGTATAATGGTTTGCTTTTACTGAGTTTGTCCGTTATTCATATTAGGCATATTCTTTAATTTAATCTTATTAAAGCAATGGGTCATAGGCATAATTGTTCCTGTTACAAATGAGAAAACTAAAGTTATTAAGAGTCAGGTGAAATTCTCAGTATCACACAGCTAATTAGTGACAGCTTAAAACTGAGCCAGGGCTATCTCCAGAGGTCATGCTCTTAACTCCTAAATTTCAGTTGTTCTCATTTTATTAGGAAAGGGAAATGAGATGCTTGCTTCATAATGGAGCAATGCCTACCAGCAGGTAGTAACTGAGAGACATCCTTCCTCTCCTTAATTCCATGACAACCTGACTCAGCAGAGTGTTGTACACCAGGCGTAATAAAAAGACACTGCTGTGACAGACATAGACAGGGATGGACTTAGAAACTCTCCTGTTTCTGCAAAGGGCCAGGTGTCAGGGGACCTGGCCCAGATACAGGTAGTAAGAGAAATCTGAGACAGGCTTATTGAGCTTGTTTTACAACAGATGATAACACAGAACCAAAAAATTAGAGAGCTGACTGAAGCACTATGACATATACTCCAGAAGAAATAAAATGTATTGTGTAATGTATAAATACATAATATTTTATAAATAAGTGAATTGCTGATTTATATATTATTTATATAAAACATAAAAATACAGAAAGACATTGATTTTATGTTATATAAGTATTTATCAAGAAATATATAATTTTATAAATCGGGAGATTGCTATTTAGATTTATAAAGCCATTTCTTTACAGTTTGGAGGAAATGGAAGGCAGCCTTTCAGAACGTGGATAAACTATGAAGTCAAGCATTATATGAAATGCCAAGCAGATGTGAAAGTCGGGGTATATAAAAGTCAGCAGGACATCAACTGCGGAGCTAAGGAACCGTTTCAGCAGAAAGTTTACAGTGAAAATTTTGCTGAGTCTCGAGTCTTAAAGAACTGGAGAGTGTAGTGGGTTTTGACCACAGAAGAAGTTAGTATCTGAGTTATAGGACCGCGGGGGCGGCTCTGAACCAGGATAGGGAGAGTTTCCTAATACTCCAACCCACGAGGGCAGAAACGTGCCTTTTTCTCTTTCTGTTATTATAGTCCCAGAATGTAACACAGCACCTGGCTCAGAGAGAACCCTCCAGAATATTATTGAGTAAATTCTTCTCTAAGACACACCCTTTACCAAGGGCTATGGTCAATTGCAGAAGAGACTATTGCTGTGACATGAAAAGAATCTGGAAGCAAGGCTCACACTAGTACTTACTAAATGTATGGCAGTCAAAAAATTAAATAATATGCCTCGTTTCCCTCAATGAAAATAATACTTATCTCGCATTGCTCTAAGGATTGAATGGGAAACTTAAGAAAATACAAAATTAGAAAAAAATATCAACTCCTGTTTGAAGTCATAGGCTTACTTAAAAAAACAACAACCCAAAACACTCTTATATTGTTACACTGAGATGTTGATGTCAGAGCTTCTTTTGGTCCTTTCAACATCACCAGTCTTATGCTCCTTTTTGTGATGCTCATTTTATGTTTCTTTTTTTAATCATTAATCTGAAATATTCTTTGTTTACACTCAATTGACCTTAAGTGGCAAAACAAACTATTTTAAGTTAGATATAGTTTCTTGTATTTTTCCCCCCCATTAGAAGAAGTATAATACTTTAAACAACTTCTTTTAAACACTTCACATTCTTTGTTGCAGAAACAGATAGCATAAATTTTGAAGACAGGGTAAACTTGTTGTTAGTATGGATTATTGCTAAAGACTGAATGTTGGTGTCTCCCCAAAATTTATGTTGAAATCCTAACCCCCAGTGGTGATGTGATTAGTAGATAGGGACTTTGGGGGATGATTAGGTCATGGGGTGCAGCCCTTACAAATGAGACTAGTGCCCTCATAAAAAAGATCCCCCAGATCCCCTAGTTCCTTCCAGCATGTAGGGATACAACAATTCGACAAAGCCGGCACTCTCATCTTGGACTTCCCAGCCCCCAGAGCAGTGACAAATCTACTTCTGTTGATTATAGCTATCCAGCTTATGGATATTCTGTTATAGTGGCCCTAACAGAGTGAGATAACTGGTAAAACCAGCCATCCCGACGATAATTTTCACTTAAGTGATAACTGTGAGAACTGGATCCTGCTTTCTCACCCCTAATTACCCACTAAAAATAATTCCAATAAAACCACAGTAACGGAGAAGCTTTGGAACTGTCCATTTGATTTGGTCATTTACCTTCAGCTGCTTGGATTCACATTTTTATTTTTTGAAAAAAGCCATGAACTACTTTGGATTTCTATACTTTTACTAAATGAAAAAATAAATGCAATATGTAAACTTTTAAGGAATTTATAATTGGAGAGCTACATCTCTGCAATCAACACTACAGTTTTCCCCTGTCTTATGATTCAGTATCCGTTCAAGACAGAAGAATGAAAAGGGTTCCTATTTCAAAATGCATTATCATTTGGATCTCTTTGTTTAAAATTGAGTAAAACGTCAAGTGTTCTCATTTTTAATTGAGTGTTTCCAATTATCTAGCGAACCATTTCTACTGAGGACTAGATAAACGTGTCTTATAACTTATGTGCTATAGTTACAGAATTCAGCATTCAACTTCATTGATTTGCATACATTTCCATAAATGAATAATTTCTCATAATCTGTAGTTTTCTGTTGCTTTTTTGCTAATTGCATATAATAGCAAATGTTGAGTTGAGCATTTTAAGTAAATCATACCTCTTGTTTAAGAGTAGTATTATGATTTATATTTCAGTACCAATTATTTGTAATAAAGTTTTAGTATAATAGAACTACAAAACTCCAAATGGAGAACATTCAGAGAGCAACTATTTGATAATACTTTAGGCCTCCTAATCCACTGGGATATATTCCAAGCCCTGCTCAGTAGATGACTGAAACCATGGATAGTACTGAAACCTTTATACACATTTTTCCTAGACATATATATCTATTATAAAGTTTAATTTTTAGATTAGGCACAGTAAGAGATTAACAATAACTAATAACATAGAACTATTATAAAAATATACTGTAATAAATCTATGTGTATGTGGTCTCTTTCTGATAACTGATTTGATAACTGAGATGGCTACGGAGTGACTACATGGGTAGTTAGTGTCCACAGCAAGGATATGCTGGAAAAGGGACAATTCACATCCCTTATGGACGTAAGTACAGTACATAGGGCAAAAAATTCCCTGCACTATAATTTACCCAAACAACTGAGAATACTTCAACAATAAATATGTTAAAATAAGGACTCTTTAACCATCCTTGACTGGTATGTGCATTAAAACCAATGATAACTATACAATAAGGATATAAAATGTTCATAAAAGATTTCTTATTAAATAAAATTAAGCTTTTATATATCTATTCCTCACATGCAGAGGTTGTTTTCACAGCTATTCTTTATTAGCCTCTTAAAGGGTCAAGCACCATAATCAGAGATTAAGAGTTTTAAGTAGACTCACTGGTACCTATATAGTTTAATGCAACTATATACAGGGGGAGGTAAAAGCAGGTCCACAGCTGTGAGTACCTGAAACACAGAATTTATTCTTGTATTATTATTTAATTATTTTATCATTTTCCATATAAACAACTGTAAACCTACTTTTGCCCCACCCTGCATACATTTTGTATCAGAGTCAACATTTAAGTTCCATTTATTCCATGTAAATGATTGCTGAAATCCCATGAAAATGGTTGCCATTTTCTTTTCTTTTTTTTAATATATCTTTATTGATTTCAGAGAGAGGAAGAGAGTGAGAGAGGGAGACAGAAACATCAGTGATGAGAGAGTCATTGATCGGCTGCCTCCTGCTCGCCCCTCACTGGGGATTGAGTCTGCAACATGGGCATGTGCCCTGACCCGGAATCGAACCACGATCTCCTGGATCATAAGCCGATGCTCAACTGCTGAGCCACACCTGCCAAGCAAAATGGTTGCCATTTTCCAAAGATTAAAAACATAACCAAATCAATGGAGATTTCAATACACTTTAAATATTTTTTGAGTATTTATTCAAGGCTAGATGTTAAGGATAAGAAAATTATCCTGTTTTCATGGAGTTTACAATCTAGCAAAGAACCTAAAAATGATAAAAGAAAATATTTTAATCTTTCCTTTGTTGGCTGTCTCTTATATTTTTGCCAGTTGATTCTATAAACCATTTCTGGTGAGAAAAGTCAACTTCCATCTTTAATTTGAAGAATCATTTATACCTCCATACATAAAAGAAAAATGTTGCTGTTATCTTTTGCCTATCCAGGACTTATAGCACCCAAGAGTTTCAAGGCTGGGAAAGAAGTTTCTACAAAGAAAGTCAGATCTAGTTTCAGTCTCCTGAAATTTCATCTCTCTGGTATCAAATGAATCCAGCTTCTATGACGGAGTAAAGTTGAACTATAGGATCTATTAACTACCTAGAATCATCTCTTTATCGTCCCATCAACCTGGGACCATTCCTACTGAGAATGTCCAAATGGGAGCCCACTAGATTTTCAGGGGGTATGCAGCAGGTGTTATAGAGGCCTTCACAGTGCCACCCCTGGGCTGGCACAGGGTGCTGAAGACCCAGGTCTTTCTTACTTAGTGGATTCCATCTTTAACCAGCCCGCCACCAACCAGAGACAGAGCCCTGATTAACACCCACTTAACTGAAAGACTGAATATGCATACATACAATTAAAGCAAGTCATTCACAAAAAATCCCATGCATGGCTTTGTTTGCATTATTATTATTTCTTTATTGCTTTTAACCTTTTTTTCACTGGAGCTTTAGTGCTAGAATTGTTACCCACTCAAAACAAAAAGCTTAAAAAGTAAAAACACTACTGTCTTTCCATTAAATGACTATGTGAAGTCAGTTGTCATTGGGCTTTGCTCTTCACTGTAATCTACCTTTTAAAAATATTAATTTGTTAGTTAATGTCTCCCTAGATTCCATAAGCATTATTTGATTGTATACATTAGGTTTTGTTTGGAGGTATTCTACAAGGATACGTGCCACAGAGGATTGAAAATTCTTCAAAATAAAATGTTAAGTGTTTTTAGAAAACGAGAAAGGCAGGCAAAAGGTCAGCAGATTAAATTAGTACATGTCCGAACTGGAAAGCCAGATCCAATCACCAAGTCCAGTTGAGTGCCAGAGGCTCAGCTTGCTTGAAGTCACTTTCTGGGGGAAATGTGAGGAAGAAACATCTCTGTTCAAATGAGCTGGAAAAAATGCTGGCGGAATATGCTCCCTGTTTGACTTTTTCAAGATCAGAAAACAGCAACATTGCACGTAAAAAACAGCACTTGTCTCCCTCAAAGAAATAAAGGGTTGGCTGGCAGCCAAAGGCAGTCTCGCTGGGAAAATAAAGAAAAGCAAATACAGCATCGCAAATGAGTGAGAAGAGAGGAAAAGAGGAACGTGAGAAGGCAAAGGAGAAAGCTAGTGGAGAGGCAAGAGACACAGGGTGGGGGAAAGCAAGCAGCGCAGCAGAAACTCTAAGTCATTGGCCGTGTACTGGTTTACATAAGTATAAAGGGGTAGTTTTTTAGGGACTTATACAAGCAGAGGAAAAACACAGCACGGTTGACTCTTGAACAGCGCTGGAGTTAGGGGTACTGACCTCCCATGCAGTTAAAAATCCTCATATCACTTTTGACTTCCCCTGAATTTGCCTACTAACAGCCCACTGATGACCAGAAGCCTCACTGCTAACATACAGTGGATTAGCACATATTTTCTATGTTATATAAATTAGATACCATATTCTTACAATAAAGGAAGCTAAAGAAAAGAAAATGTTAAGAAAATCATAAGGAAGAAAAAATACATTTCCAGTATTTATTGAAAAAATGCTATGGATAAGTGGACCCACACAGTTCAAACCATTCTGTTCAAGGGTCAACTGTAGTCACAGACGTAGGTACGACTCTTGGTTGCTCTGTGTAGCTAAGGCCTCTCTGGGTTCACCTTATCTCTCTGGGCTTAAGTGTATTATTTACAAACAAGAAAAAATAAACAGGAGGGATGTTTGGGGGAGATGAGCCTTATGGAGACTTTCAACTATCAGATCTAAGAGATGATGACTGTTTGGTCCATGATTTTTGTAAAGTAGTAGTAATTTTGTTACCAAAGTACTTTACCACATTCTAAAAGGACTATGATCCTATGGTTTATCCTGATATAATTTTTAGTGACAGTTTGCTTTTATACAATGTTGATTAGTGAACAGAGAGCACGTTATAAAAGAACAGAAAACAAAGACAATGATGGGGTTTGTCGGAGGCTGTTAACTTTTTGTTAGAGATTCACTACGAGGCCCACAAAGTAGTACACCATTGCTGATAGCCCACAAACTACTTCTTACTACTTCTTAAAAACATAGTGATTACTGATTACCTAAAAATGGTTAGAATGGGAAATTTTATGTTTATGTGTCACAGCAAAAAAAAAAGTACACAAAAATACAAATTGATTCATTCAAGCACAAATGCGTTAGGGAAAGCTTTGATGTTTTGTTATTAATGTCTCTGAGTGAGGCGGTGTAAGGTTGTGGGAGAGCATGCTAGTTTTCTCCAAAATATTGTTTCTATAGGTTAGGGATATTCACTAAACCCATTTTGTAACATGATGTATCAAAAAGTCATGTGCCCAAGGGTGGAAAAGTTGTCAAGAATAAGAGTTGTTAGGAATCTTCAAAGGTCTTAGGACCACACTTTGGGGAGTGTTGATGTAGGGGAGGAACAGAGTGAGTTCTGGTAATCTGGCTCCAGATTCTTAAAAATATGATCCTGGTAACCACATTTTTGTTCACTATTATACTGTACCTTTGTTTTACCTTCAAGAAGTTGACTGCAGCACTTCCACATCCCATCACTAGTATTCAAATAGGGAGTTCTGTGAATAGCTATTCATCTTTGACCTAAACTTCAGCAAAATCTCATTGACTTCAGGAAATATTGAAAGTATTTCCGCATATGTCATTAAACTTTTTGCATGCCCAACTACCAGGAATTGCAAACTCAATAGATATACAAGTATGGCAGATTGAAAAGGGAGAATGATATGTTTTCTATAATAAAATTGAATACTTACAACAATCCCAAGTAAATCATCTTAAACTACATAAACTAATAAATGTATATAATAAAAGATGCCTGTATGCAAGATTGATCACCTTCCTATCAAATAGGAAATGTATTTGTACAACATTTCCACTCATATTAATAAGTAGAAATAAAAAAATACCTGACATGAATCGTATAGTGCATGGAAAATAAATTAAAATGACTGAACTTTACAAAAATATAAAAAGCACTTTTAATCAATTAACATAAAAGGTCCAATAGGATGTGATAATTGATTACCTGAGTGGTTAAAAACAGAATCTCAAAATCAGTTGATTGCAATGCTGATAGAAACTCTTAGGAGAGTGGAAGGAGAAGACAAGTAAAAAGATAGCTATGATATAGTTTGGAAACACTGCAGTAGTTGTTAATACGGGTGTCATGGAAAATGAAAATGTAATACACACTGGATGCCGGACAATTGAAGAAAAGTTTTCTAGAGGAGAAGTTGCATAAGCAGAACACAGAACAAAGATTTGGCTACGCAGGAAAGGTAGTAGGTTGGGGAAGGGTTCTAGGTAGAGAGAACAGCCTTGAGTAAGGTTCCGAGATTAAAATATGTCATTTGAGGAATCAACTGTTTCAGCATATTGTTATAGATTTTAATATGGTACGGTGAGGGCTAATTTAAAGTGATGTGGTACATATAGGGGCGGTCAAAAGTAGGTTAATAATAATTAATAATATAAAATTCATTTAGAACAACCTAAGTGAAAGCTGTCTAATAACTATAAAGACAAACTTCATCCACTGATGTACTCATGCATTTATTCAAGCATGTAAATCACACTTATCGGACCCTCCACTGCATTACGTATGAACGAAGTAAAGGAGAAAGAGGCATTCTCTATGCTTAAAGGGTTCACCATTTACTTGAAGGGAGGGTGAAAAAAAAAAAAGATTAAAACATCCTATGGAATATGAAATTATAGCACTTGTTTAAATTTAAAAAGGTAGAATAGAGAATGAATAATCTTGTTGGAATTTTTAAGGACAGTTCCATAAAGCATCAAATCATTGATGAAATGAATGTAACTATTAGAGAATAAAAGTTATATCTTAGCTGTGTGCCATGTTAATCAACCTATGACAATCTGTTAAATTTAATTTTTTATTATCTGTATTGTTTAAATGAGTTTTTCATATTTTCATTGTTACTAAACTAAAGATGTTCATTATTATCAAGAATAGGGACACTGCAACATGATTTACTGTCCCTATAAAACCTAATTTACTTATTAGATAAGGGTATAATTTTGTTGAAGAATCTACTAAAATAAAAATATATAGAAAAATGGACATTTGCCTGATGAAGAAATATAATCCAACTGGTCAGAAGAGTTCTGACTCCTATTTTAATTGGTAAATGGAGCCTCCTGAGTTTGTGGCCTCAGGGTAGCAGAGGCATTTGAGTATATAATTTCTCCAAATGTCCCGTCTGTGGAAATAAAACTGACATCAGTACACACATTTGGCTAAACATGTCATATGTTTATTATTTTACCTGTTACATAAGTTAGCCAGGTAGTCAATTTAGAGTAGTTTTTAAATTTACTGACTACTATCAAATTTTTGTAATCAACATATTATTGAGGAAACTAATGTCCAAAGTCCCAGACATATGGGTGTTGCTGGCTTGGTTGGTGCACTTCACTTCTATGAAAATTCAGGATGTGATAAAAAAAAAGAAAATGAAAAATTGAAAAGTGAACGGTAAAAGTAGAGAAACTCTACTGCTGATATTCATTGAAAGTAAGAAGTTTTAAATATTTATATTGTTATTAAATTTAAAATGTTCATTGTCAAGAATAGGAATATTTCAATGTGAGTTACATTCTCTAAGTAACCAAATTTACTTAGTAGATCAGGGTTTAATTTTGTTAAAGAATCTAGAAAAAAATCAAAGAAATGGACATTTACCTATAAAAGAAATAGGACTTAATTGGTTATTTTCTTAGAATCCACCTCTAATAATAAGTGCCTTGTTATTCAGAAAACTGAATAATTCATAGGATTCCATATTTCTTTGCTAATTGTCACCAAGTAATGATCGTGTGGTCAGTTACAATATTTGATTTTGAACTCAGAGGTAGAAATAAAGACCGCTAGTCACTGAGGAGCTCTGCTTTCTTGCACAAAAGTTTTCCCTGTTCCTTAAGTTTATTATTTATCCAGGAATTATAATCATGATCTATGTTTTGTTGCAAAAAAAAGTTTTCTGTGTTCTGGAGATTATTCTTTACCCAGGAGTCACACTCGTGGAAGATCAAGTACGAGCACATTCTGCCAAAAAAATGATAAGAGCAAATACACTTGCAGACACTCCCCAAGAGGAATTCTGGACTCAGATCAACTATACTAGAGCAGCTATTGTTATTAATCAGCCTAAAGAGAATACTGTTAGAGAGGAAAGAAATCCTCTAGAGAGAGATAGTATGGTGATAGACCGACTACTGGTACAGACACCCTAGTCTCTTGAGCTGAAATTATTTTTATGTCTATGAGAAAATACCTTTCAAGAACCTTCTCTACATTTCTAAACATATGCGTTATTGTTAGCTACCATAATTTTGTACTGTAAAAACTAGAGAGTAGTTCATAGTAGTACTCTCATAGTTTCAATTAATTTTTTTTAATGTAAACTATTTTGCTTACAGGTCAGCTTAGTGAGGTCAGGGGTCTGCCTTAACCTATTAATATTGTTGCAGAGCCTTATATTATACTTGTCACAGAATGAATTGACCAGCATATGAGGCACACAACCAGTCTTCAAGTGTGGATTCATTTAAAATAAGCTGGGGGAATTTATACTACTTCTTTGAATAATTCTATAGGAAAGTTTTTATAATTTTTTCCATGTATTTTTTGTTATGACATAAAATTACACGGGATATTGAATCAAGTCAAGGAAACAAGGAAAGTCTTTCTTAAGTGTTTTCATATTCGTAAAAATAATTTCTCCCTCTGCTTCAAAAAGTTTCTTCAATTATAAGTAAATACCTGAGGTAACAACATAAAATGCCTATTAATATTAATGCTATAATTAATTTTTTAATTGTTATATATATTTCCTTCTCATATTTTTCTTTTTTTATTGTTCAAAATATTACAGATGTCTCTTTTTATCCCCATTGACATATTCCACCTTGCCCCATCCCCCTCCCCAGTTTCCCACGACACCATTGTCTGTGTCCTTGGGTTGTGCATAGATGCATATAAATTCTTTGGTTAATCTCTCCCCCTCCACTCACCC